>NW_026970057.1:60000-360000 GCF_028390025.1 Pseudophryne corroboree
AATTGTACTGTTTTACAGCGGATTGTGTTTGTATGTATAATGTTATTATATTGACCCGACTAGGGAGGGGGCAGTTTTTGAGTATATTATTGCCCTGTGCTGGGAGAATGTAGAATATGTGTATACTATATTTGGTGTTATATTTGCTCCGAGTCGGGTAGTAGTAATATTATCTATATAATAGAGTTTGTTACATTTACTTCATGTTGGAAGAGAATATATGATTGAATATATTTCACTGTGTGTGTTGTTTTATAATACTTATTATATTCACCCCGTGTTGGGAGGGGTATTATTTAAATCATTATAACTACACCATGTTGGGAGAGGGTATTATTTAAATCATTATAACTACACCATGTTGGGAGGGGGTATTATACAATTAATTATATAGTATTTGCCCCGTGTTGGGAGGAGGTATTATTTGAATGATAATATTTACCCCATGTTGGGATGGGGTATTATACGATTCATTATATAGTATTTGCCCCGTGTTGGGAGGAGGTATTATTTGAATGATAATATTTACCCCAAGTTGGGATGGGGTATTATACAATTAATTATATAGTATTTGCCCCGTGTTGGGAGGAGGTATTATTTGAATGATAATATTTACCCCGTGATGGGAGGGGGTATTATACGATTCATTATATAGTATTTGCCCCGTGTTGGGAGGAGGTATTATTTAAATGATAATATCTACCCCGTGTTGGGGAGGGGGGGGGGGGGTATTATACGATTCATTATATTTACCCCGTGTTGGGAAGGGATATTATACAATTAATTATATAGTATTTGCCCCGTGTTGGGAGGAGGTATTATTTGAATGATAATATTTACCCCAAGTTGGGATGGGGTATTATACAATTAATTATATAGTATTTGCCCCGTGTTGGGAGGGGGTATTATACGATTCATTATATTTGCCCGTGTTAGGAGGAGGTTATTATTTTAATGATATTTTCCCCGTGTTGGGCGGGGGTATTATTTGAATCATTATGTCTACCCCGTGTTTGTAGGGTGTATTATGTTGTGCAATATGTTTACCCCGTAGTGGGAGGTGGTATTATACGATTTATTCTATTTTCCCCGTGTCGGGAGGGGGTATTATTTAAATCATTATATTTACCCCGTGATGGGAGGTGATATTATAGGATTTATTATATTTAACCCGTGTTGGGAGGGGATATTATTTGAATCCTTATATTTACCCCGTGTTTGGTGGGGGTATTATTTGAATCATTATATTTACCCCGTGATGGGAGGGGATATTATACGATTTATTATATTTGCCCCGTGTTGGGAGGGGATATTATTTGAATCCTTATATTTACCCCGTGTTTGGTGGGGGTATTATTTGAATCATTATATTTGCCCCGTGGTGGGAGGGAATTATTATTTGAATAATTATATTTGCCCTGTGTTTGGTGGGGGTATTATTTGAATCATTATATTTACCCTGTGTTGGGAGGGGGTATTATACGATTTGTTCTATTTACCCCGTGTTGGGCGGTGTTAATATTTGAATCATAATATATTTACCCCGTGTTTGGGGGGTGGGGGCATTATTTGAATCATTATATTTGCCTCGTGTTGGCGCGTTATTATTTGTGTCGGTGTGTGTGTATTGTTTAGCCTCCTATAACACTTCTGTGACCCCAAATAATCACCCGGCCCTTTCATTATATTCATTCTGCTATCAAACGGTTTGTCCTCGTCTTATATACTCTATCTATCTATCTATCTATCTATCTATCTATCTATCTCATATCTATCTATCTATCTATCTATCTATCTATCTATCTATCTATCTATCTATCTATCTATCTATCCATATATCTATCTCTTATCTATCTATCTATCTATCTATCTATCTATCTATCTATTTATCTATCTATCTATCTATCATTTATCTCATATCTATCTATCTATCTATCTATCTATCTATCTATCTATCTATCTATCTATCTATCTATCTATCTATCTATCTCATATCTATCTATTATCTAACTATCTCATATCTATCTATCTATCTATCTATCTATCTATCTATCTATCTATCTATCTATCTATCTATCTATCTATCTATCTATCTATCTATCTACCTATCTATAAATACTATATATACAAATATAGTATACATACACTGTACGTATGTTCTATCTATCTATCTATCTATCTATCTATCTATCTATCTATCTATCTATCTATCTATCTATCTATCTATTATCTAACTGTCTCATATCTATCTATCTATCTATCTATCTATCTATCTATCTATCTATATATCTATCTATCATTTATCACATATCTATCTATCTATCTATCTATCTATCTATCTATCTATCTATCTATCTATCTATCTATCTATCTATCTATCATCTATCTATCTATCTATCTATCTATCTATCTATCTATTATTTTTCTCATATCTATCTATCTATCTATCTATCTATCTATCTATCTATCTATCTATCTATCTATTATCTATCTCATATCTATCTATCTATCTATCTATCTATCTATCTATCTATCTATCTATCTATCTATCTATCTCTCTATCTATCTCATATCTATCTATCTATCTATCTATCTATCTATCTATCTATCTATCTATCTATCTATCTACCTATCTATCTATCAATACTATATATACTATATATACAAATATAGTATACATACACTGTATGTATGCTCTATCTATCTATCTATCTATCTATCTATCTATCTATCTACAAATACTATATATACTATATATACAAATATAGTATAGATACACTGTACGTATGCTATAGTGCGATAGATAGATAGATAGATAGATAGATAGATGGACAGCTAGATAGATATATACATACATACATACATACATACATACATACATACAGTAGATAGACAGATAGACAGATAGATAGATAGATAGATAGATAGATAGATAGATAGATAGATAGATAGATACATTAGATTGATGGATACATATGATAGATACAGTAGATAGATAGATATTACTTATACTGTAGATACTATACATCAACTGTACATATTTATTAAATACATATTTTATTATTATAGTATACATGTAAGGTACATACTCCACATGTACTATGAGTAATAATATTGTACATACTGTATACTATTCATAATACACAAATCCTGTACATATGGTATATATTTTTATACATATAATTGTGAAACTACATAATGTGCATATAATATACATGCAGTTCACTGTACGTATTCTATATATATTATAAACATGTTGTACGAATATCTGCATACCATACAGTACAGTATATTGCTGCTATACGAGTATGTATATAACAGACTGTAGATTATCACTGGGTGCACAGACTTATTCAAACGTTAGATTTCGGATTACAGTAATTAGTTGGAAATATCTCTATAATGTGGTGATAATATATCTGTGTATAATGTATCAGTATCTGGGATAGCCGTGATACAATGTATAACGGCTGCAGCTCTGACTCACACTTCAGGGATCATTGCCCTAATAACCAGTGCTACCCACAGGCACTGCGTGTTACATACACTCACACCATGCTACCCACAAGCACTGCATGTTACATACACTCACACCGTGCTATACACTCACACCGTGCTACTCACAGGCACTGCGTGTTACATACACTCACACCGTGCTATGCACTCACACCGTGCTACCCACAGGCACTGCGTGTTACATACACTCACACCGTGCTATGCACTCACACCGTGCTACCCACAGGCACTGCGTGTTACATACACTCACACCATGCTACCCACAGGCACTGCGTGTTACATATACTCACACCGTGTTACCCAAAGGCACTGCGTGTTACGTACAATCACACCATGCTACCCACAAGCAATGCATGTTACATACACTTACACCGGGCTCTACACTCACACCGTGCTACCCACAGGCACTGCGTGTTACATACACTCACACCGTGCTACCCACAAGCAATGCGTGTTACATATACTTACACCGTGCTATACCCTCACACTGTGCTACCCACAGGCACTGCATGTTACATACACTCACACCGTGCTACCCACAAGCAACGCGTGTTACATACACTTACACCATGCTATACACTCACACCGTGCTACCGACAGGCATGGCGTGTTACATACTCTTACACCGTGCTATACACTCACAACGTGCTACCCACAGGCACTGCATGTTACATACACTTACACCGTGCTATCCACAGGCACTGCGTGTTACGTACACTCACACCGTGCTACCCACAGGCACTGCATGTTACATACACTCACACCATGCTATACACTCACACCGTGCTACCCACAGGCACTGCATGTTACATACACTCACACCGTGCTACCCACAGGCACTGCATGTTACATACACTCACACCGTGCTACCCACAGGCACTACGTGTTACATACACTCACACCGTGCTACCCACAAGCAATGCATGTTACATACACTTACACCGTGCTATACACTTACACTGTGCTACCCACAGGCACTGCGTGTTACATACACTCACACCGTGCTACCCACAAGCAACGCGTGTTACATACACTTACACCATGCTATACACTCACACCGTGCTACCCACAGGCACTGCGTGTTACATACTCTTACACCGTGCTACACACTCACAACGTGCTACCCACAGGCACTGCATGTTACATACACTTACACCGTGCTATCCACAGGCACTGCACGTTACGTACACTCACACCGTGCTACCCACAGGCACTGCGTGTTACATACACTCACACCGTGCTATACACTCACACCGTGCTACCCACAAGCACTGCATGTTACATACACTCACACCGTGCTACCCACAGGCACTGCATGTTAAATACACCCACACCATGCTACCCACAGGCACTGCATGTTACATACACTTACACCGTGCTACCCAAAGGCACTGCATGTTATGTACACTCACACCATGCTACCCACAGGCACTGCATGTTACATATACTTACACCATGCTATACACTCACACCATGCTACCCACAGGCACTGCGTGTTACATACATTTACACCATGCTATAGACTCACACCGTGCTACCCACAGGCACTGCGTGTTACATACACTTACACCGTGCTACCCAAAGGCACTGCGTGTTACGTACACTCACACCGTGCTATACACTCACACCGTGCTACCCACAGGCACTGCATGTTACATATACTCACACCGTGCTACCCACAGGCACTGCATGTTACATACACTCACACCATGCTACCCACAGGCACTGCATGTTACATACACTTACACCGTGCTACCCAAAGGCACTGCTTGTTACATACACTCACACCATGCTACCCACAGGCACTGCGTGTTACATACACTTACACCGTGCTATACACTCACACCGTAATACCCACAGGCACTGCGTGTTACATACACTTACACCGTGCTACCCAAAGGCACTGCATGTTACGTACACTCACACCATGCTACCCACAGGCACTGCATGTTACATACACTTACACCGTGCTACCCAAAGGCACTGCTTGTTACATACACTCACACCATGCTACCCACAGGCACTGCGTGTTACATACACTTACACAGTGCTATACACTCACACCGTGCTACCCACAGGCACTGCGTGTTACGTACACTCACACCGTGCTACCCACAGGCACTGCGTGTTACATACACTTACACCGTGCTATATGCTCACACCGTGCTACCCACAGGCACTGCATGTTACATACACTCACACCGTGCTACCCACAGGCACTGCGTGTTACATACACTTACACCGTGCTACCCAAAGGCACTGCGTGTTACGTACACTCACACCATGCTACCCACAGGCACTGCGTGTTACATACACTTACACCGTGCTATACACTCACACCGTGCTACCCACAGGCACTGCATGTTACATACACTCACATCGTGCTACCCACAGGCACTGCGTGTTACATACACTTACACCGTGCTACTCAAAGGCACTGCGTGTTATGTACACTCACACCATGCTACTCACAGGCACTGCGTGTTACATACACTTACACCGTGCTACCCAAAGGCACAGCATGTTACGTACACTCACACCATGCTACCCACAGGCACTGCGTGTTACATACACTTACACCGTGCTATACACTCACACCGTGCTACCCACAGGCACCGCGTGTTACATACACTCACACCGTGCTACCCACAGGCACTGCATGTTACGTACACTCACACCGTGCTACCCACAGGCACTGCGTGTTACATACACTTACACCGTGCTATAAGCTCACACCGTGCTACCCACAGGCACTGCATGTTACATACACTCACACCGTGCTACCCACAGGCACTGCATGTTACATACACTTACACCGTGCTACCCAAAGGCACTGCGTGTTACGTACACTCACACCATGCTACTCACAGGCACTGCGTGTTACATACACTTACACCGTGCTATACACTCACACCGTGCTACCCACAGGCACTGCATGTTACATACACTCACACCGTGCTACCCACAGGCACTGCGTGTTACATACACTTACACCGTGCTACCCAAAGGCACTGCGTGTTATGTACGCTCACACCATGCTACCCACAGGCACTGCATGTTACATAAACTCACACCGTGCTACCCACAGGCACTGCATGTTACATACATTCACACCGTGCTACCCACAGGCACTGCGTGTTACATACACTTACACCGTGCTATACACTCACACCGTGCTACCCACAGGTACTGCGTGTTACACTTACACCATGCTATAAACTCACAACGTGCTACCCACAGGCACTGCGTGTTACATACACTCACACCGTGCTATACACTCACACCATGCTACCCACAGGCACTGCGTGTTACATACATTCACACCATGCTACACACAGGCACTGCATGTTACATACACTTACACCGTGGTATACACTCACACCATGCTACCCACAGGAACTGCGTGTTACATACACTTGCACCGTGCTATACACTCGCAATGTGCTACCCACAGGCACTGCGTATTACATACACTCACACCGTGCTATACACTCACACCATGCTACCCACAGGCACTGCATGTTACATACACTCACACCATGCTACCCACAGGCACTGCGTGTTACATACACTCACATCGTGCTACCCACAGGCACTGTGTGTTACATACACTCACACCATGCTACCCACAGGCACTGCGTGTTACATAAACTCACACCGTGCTACCCACAGGCACTATGTGTTACATACACTCACACCGTGCTTCCCTCAGGCACTGCGTGTTACATACACTCACACCGTGTTACCCATAGGCACTGCATGTTACATACACTCACACCGTGCTACCCACAAGCAATGCGTGTTACATACACTCACACTGTGCTACCCACAGGCACTGCATGCTACATAGATTCATACCATGCAACTCACAGGCATTGCATGTTACATACACTCACAACATGCTACCTACAGGCACTGCATGTTACATACTCTCACACCGTGCTACACACAGAAACTGCATGTTACATACACTTACACAGTGACACCCACAGGCACTGCATGTTACATACACTCATACCGTGCTACCCACAGGCACTGCATGTTACATACACTCACACAGTGATATCCAAAAGCACTGCATGTTACATACACTCACAACGTTATACCCAGAGGCACTGCATGTTACATCCACTCACACCATTCTACCCACAAGAACTGTATGTTACATACATTCACATTGTGATACCCACAGGCACTGCATGTTACATACACTCACACCGTGCTACCCACAGACACTGCATGTTACATACACTCACACCGTGCTACCCACAGACACTGCATGTTACATACAATCACACCTTTATACCCACAGACACTGCATATTACATACAATCACACCTTTATACCCACAGACACTGCATGTTACATACACTCACACCGTGATACCCACAGACACTGCATGTTACATACACTCACAATGTGCTACCCACAGGCAATGCATGTTAGATACACTCAACCATGCTACCCACAGACACTGCATGTTACATACACTCACACCGTTCTACCCACAGGCACTGCACGTTACATACACTCACACCGTGCTACCCACAGGCACTGCATGTTATATACTCTCACACTGTGCTACACACAGAAATTGAATGTTACATACACTTACACAGTGACACCCACAGGCACTGTATGTTACATATACTCACACTGTGCTACCCACAGGCACTGCATGTTACATACACTCATATCGTGCTGCCCACAGGCACTGCATGTTACATACACTCACACAGTGATACCCAAAGGCACTGCATGTTACATACACTCACACCGTGATACCCAGAGGCACTGCATGATACATCCACTCACACCATGCTACCCACAGGCACAGCATGTTACATACATTCACACCGTGATACCCACAGGAACTGCATGTTACATACAATCACACCTTTATACCCACAGACACTGCATGTTACATACACTCTCATCGTTATACCCACAGGCACTGTGTATTATATACAATCACACCGTGCTACCCACAGGCACTCTATGTTACATACAATCACACCTTTATACCCACAGTCACTGCCTGTTACATACACTCACACCATGATACCCACAGGCACTGCATTTTACATACACTCACAGCGTGATACCCACAGACACTCCATGTTACATACACTCACACCGTGATGCCCACAGGCACTGCATGTTACATACACTCACACCCTAATACATACAGGCACTGAATGATATATATATACTCTGTCACACACACACCCTATGTGCCAGTCACGCAATTCTATGACACCCTTATCCATCTCTCAAGCACCCAGTTCTCTGACACCCCCAGCCATCTCTCCAGCACCCCATTCTCTGACACCCCCAGCCAACTCTCCAGCACCCCATTCTCTGACACCCCCAGCCATCTCTCCAGCCCCCATTCTCTGACACCCCCAGTATATCTCCAGCACCCCATTCTCTGACACCCCCAGCCACCTCTTCAGCTCCGATTCTCTGACACCCCCATCCATCTCTCCAGCTCCCCATGCTCTGACACCACCAGCCATCTCACCAGCTTCCCATTCTCTGACACCACCAGTCATCTCACCAGCTCCCCATTCTCTGAAAACCTTAGCCATCTCTCCAGCACCCCATTCTCTGACACCAAAAACCATTTCACCAGCACCCCATTCTCTGACACCACCAGCCATCTCTCCAGCTCCCCATTCTCTGACACCCCCAGCCATCTCACCAGCACCCATTCTCTGACACCACCAGCCATCTCACCAGCAACCCATTCTCTGACACCCCCAGCCATCTCACCAGCACCCTATTCTCTGACACTCCAGCACCCCATTCTCTGACAACCCCAGCCATCTCTCCAACACCCCATTCTCTAACACCCCCAGCCATCTCACCAGCAACCCATTCTTTGACACCCCCAGCCATCTCACCAGCAACCCATTCTCTGACACCCCCAGCCATCTCACCAGCACCCTATTCTCTGACACTCCAGCACCCCATTCTCTGACAACCCCAGCCATCTCTCCAACACCCCATTCTCTAACACCCCCAGCCATCTCACCAGCAACCCATTCTTTGACACCCCCAGCCATCTCACCAGCACAATATTCTCTGACACTCCAGCCATCACTCCAGCACCCCATTCTCTGACAACCCCAGCCATCTCTCCAGAACCCCATTCTCTAACACCCCCAGCCATCTCACCAGCACCCCATTCTCTGACAACCCCAGCCATCTCTCCAGCACCCCATTCTCTGACACCCCCAGCCATCTCACCAGCAACCCATTCTCTGACACCCCCAGCCATCTCTCCAGCACCCCATTCTATAACACCCCCAGCCATCTCACCAGCACCCCATTCTCTGACAACCCCAGCCATCTCACCAGCACCCTATTCTCTGACACTCCAGCCATCACTCCAGCACCCCATTCTCTGACAACCCCAGCCATCTCTCCAGCACCCCATTCTCTAACACCCCCAGCCATCTCACCAGCAACCCATTCTCTGACACCTCCAGCCATCTCACCAGCACCCCATTCTTTGTCACCCCAGCCATCTCTCTAGCCCGCATTCTCTGACACCCTTGTTATCTCACCAGTCCCCATTCTCTGACACCACCACCAGCCATCTTACTAGCACCCCATTTTCTGACAACACCAGCCATCTCACCAGCACCCATTCTATGAGACCCTCAGCCATCCCTCCAGCACACCATTCTCTGACACCCCCAGCCATCTCACCTGCACCCCATTCTCTGACACCACCAGCCATCTCAACAGCACCCTATTCTCTGACACCACCAACCATCTCTCCAGCTCCCCATTCTCTGACACCCCCAGCCATCTCAACTGCACCCTATTCTCTGACACCACCAACCATCTCTCCAGCTCCCCATTCTCTGACACCCCCAGCCATCTCTCCAGCACCCCATTCTCTGACACCCCCAGCCAACTCTCCAGCACCCCATTCTCTGACACCCCCAGCCATCTCTCCATCCCCCATTCTCTGACACCCCCAGTATATCTCCAGCACCCCATTCTCTAACACCCCCATCCATCTCTCCAGCTCCCCATGCTCTGACACCACCAGCCATCTCTCCAGAACCCCATTCTCTGAAACCAAAAACCATTTCACCAGCACCCCATTCTCTGACACTACCAGCCATCTCTCCAGCTCCCCATTCTCTGACACCCCCAGCCATCTCTTCAGCACCCATTCTCTGACACCCCCAGCCATCTCACCAGCACCCATTCTCTGACACCCCCAGCCATCTCACCAGCAACCCATTCTCTGACACCCCCAGCCATCTCACCAGCACCCTATTCTCTGACACTCCAGCACCCCATTCTCTAACACCCCCAGCCATCTCACCAGCAACCCATTCTCTGACACCCCCAGCCATCTCACCAGCACCCTATTCTGTGACACTCCAGCCATCACTCCAGCACCCCATTCTCTGACAACCCCAGCCATCTCTCCAGCACCCCATTCTCTAACACCCCCAGCCATCTCACCAGCAACCCATTCTCTGACACCCCCAGCCATCTCACCAGCACCCTATTCTCTGACACTCCAGCACCCCATTCTCTAACACCCCCAGCCATCTCACCAGCAACCCATTCTCTGACACCCCCAGCCATCTCACCAGCACCCTATTCTGTGACACTCCAGCCATCACTCCAGCACCCCATTCTCTGACAACCCCAGCCATCTCTCCAGCACCCCATTCTCTAACACCCCCATCCATCTCTCCAGCTCCCCATGCTCTGACACCACCAGCCATCTCTCCAGAACCCCATTCTCTGAAACCAAAAACCATTTCACCAGCACCCCATTCTCTGACACTACCAGCCATCTCTCCAGCTCCCCATTCTCTGACACCCCCAGCCATCTCTTCAGCACCCATTCTCTGACACCCCCAGCCATCTCACCAGCACCCATTCTCTGACACCCCCAGCCATCTCACCAGCAACCCATTCTCTGACACCCCCAGCCATCTCTTCAGCACCCATTCTCTGACACCCCCAGCCATCTCTCCTGCACCCCATTCTCTGACACCCCCAGCCATCTCTCCCAAACCCCATTCTCTGACACCCCCAGCCATCTCTTCAGCACCCATTCTCTGACACCCCCAGCCATCTCACCAGCACCCATTCTCTGACACCCCCAGCCATCTCACCAGCAACCCATTCTCTGACACCCCCAGCCATCTCACCAGCAACCCATTCTCTGACACCCCCAGCCATCTCTTCAGCACCCATTCTCTGACACCCCCAGCCATCTCACCAGCACCCATTCTCTGACACCCCCAGCCATCTCACCAGCACCCTATTCTCTGACACTCCAGCACCCCATTCTCTAACACCCCCAGCCATCTCACCAGCAACCCATTCTCTGACACCCCCAGCCATCTCACCAGCACCCTATTCTGTGACACTCCAGCCATCACTCCAGCACCCCATTCTCTGACAACCCCAGCCATCTCTCCAGCACCCAATCTCTAACACCCCCAGCCATCTCACCAGCAACCCATTCTCTGACACCCCCAGCCATCTCACCAACACCCCATTCTCTGACAACCCCAGCCATCTCTCCAGCACCCCATTCTCTAACACCCCCAGCCATCTCACCAGCAACCCATTCTCTGACACCCCCAGCCATCTCACCAACACCCCATTCTCTGTCAACCCCAGCCATCTCTCCAGCCCGCATTCTCTGACACCCTTGTTATCTCACCAGTCCCCATTCTCTGACACCCCCAGCCATCTCACCAGCACCCCATTCTCTGACACCCCCAGCCATCTCTCCAGCACCCCATTCTCTGACACCCCCAGCCATCTCACCAGCACCCATTCTATGAGACCCCCAGCCATCCCTCCAGCACACCATTCTCTGACACCCCCAGCCATCTCACCAGCACCCATAGGCGTGCGCACGGGGGGTGCCTGGTGCACACAGGCACCCCCTAATGTCCAGCACCCCCCCACACGCCACGCCTGCAGCACGCTGCTCATTCCTGTGCCTGCCATAGCGCAGGCATTACAGAGCCACACTGACTCATGTTATGCCAGCGCTGCGCTGTCCGCTGCCAGTGCCCCAGAGTCTTCAGAAGTTCAGCAACGCAGCAGCTGCAATGACCGGGTCCCGGCCGGGAGGGGGAGGAGGAGCTGCACTCTCAGCTCCTCCCCCCCAGAGTCAATAATGCTGCCTGTGTTGGACTAGCCGGCGGGAGGGGGAGGAGGGGCCGCTCTCTCAGCTCCTCCTCCCATACTCCATAATGCTGCCTGTGTGGGACTTGCCTGCCGGAGAGGGAGGAGGATAGCCGCTCTCTTAGCTCCTCCTCCCATAGGTCACAATGCTGCTTGTGTGGGATTCCCCGGCTGGAGGGGGAAGGAGGGGTTGATCTTTCAGCTCCTCCCCTTTCATACTTCTCCACGTGCCCTGATGTCCCCAGCTCCAAAACGTCCATTGGAGGGTAGCAAAGGCGCTGACCATCATGATGTGCAGCAGCACTTGATTGTAGAGGTAGGAGAAACACAATCCTAGATTTGTTCAAGTAGCAAGTGCTGCTCAGCACCTCTTTGTCTCTCCATCGGCCCCCTCTCTCTCTCTGTCTTTCTATCTCCCCCTCAGGTCCCACTCTCTCTTGCCTCCCCTCTCCCTCTCCCTCCCTCTGCACTCTCTCTCTCTCTTGTGCACTATTTCTCCCTCGACCCTTCTCTATCTCTCTCTTCACACACCCCCCTCTCTCACTTTCCCCCCTCCTTCTGCCACTTCCCTGTCTCTCTTTCTCTGCCCCCTCTCTCTTCGTCTCCTCCCTTGCCCCTCTTTCTCGGTCTCCCCCGCTGTCTCTCTCTCTCTCTCTCTCTCTCCCTCTATGCCTCTCTTATGTCTTTCTCTCTTTTCCCCTGCACCACTCTTCCTTCCTCTTCATCCCTCTCTCTCACCCTCACTCTCTCCTATTGCCTAATATAATTCCTCTTCTACATACGCGCACGCAGGGGGGGTTTCCGAGTACCTGGAAACCCCCCCTGCCAGCCGATCAATTACCACAGATAACTGATCATTTATTTAAACAGCGGATCTTTGTACAAATGAGTGTGCTCCTCACCAAGCTCACACCTGCATTGGCGTCTCTACCTATACTCCTCCTCCCGCGTCTCCTTTTGTCGCCTCCCATGTCGCTGCCTGTCCCGCGTCTCCTCCTCTCGCGTCCCGCATCTCCTCCTCTCGCCTCCCGTGTCTCTGCTTGTCCCGCATCTCGGCCTCAACCTCCCGCGTCTCCTCCTCTCGCTTCCCGTGTCTTCTCTCCGTCCGTGCCTCTACCGCGTCTCCTCTCCGCGCGTGCCTCTGCCTGTGCCGCGTTTCTGCCTCTCCCTCTACCTCCCGCATATCTGATAGTCTCTAAAAGCCGTTGCCGGGCTGTGGGAACTGATAGCCCTCTAGAGCACTGCACATTCCGGAGGACCAGCTTGTTGGACCACAGGGCTTCCTCCCGACCTGCAGGTAAAATATAACTGCTCATGGGCACCTCTTCTCATTGTGCTGCTGCTGAAATCTCTCTCCCCCCCAAGACCCTTCACCGTTCTCTCTCCCTCCCTCATGCCTCTCCCCATGCCCCTCTTTCTCCATGCCTCTCTCTGCCCATGCCCCCTCTCTCTGTCTCCCAAAGCCCCCTCTCACCCATGTCTTTCTCTCCCACCTCTCTCCATGCCCCACACTCTCTCTTCCCATATCCCCTCTCTCTGCCCATATACCTCCTCTTTCCCCATGTCCCCCTTCTGTTTCACACCTTGGCCACCTGTCTCACCATGCCTCTCTCTCCTCCTTCCAGTCCTCTTCCTCTCTTCTCTCTCTCCCATGCTCCCCCACTCTCTCTCCCTCCCCAAGCCCCTCTTCTCACTCCATTCCTCTTTCTCTGTCCCTTTCGTGTCTGCCTAAGCTCTGTATGTGCGTGCACACACAAATGGGTTTATATATATATATATATATATATTAGCTTACCGATCATCGGGATCCTGGTGGTCACAATACAGACGCCGGAATCCCGGTGGGGGCACCACACTGCCATACCATCTATATATATAACAGCCAATAAGGAAAGCTGTTATTAACGTTATCAAGTCTGTGAAGTGCCGCTGTATCTTGCTGTGTGTGTATATATATATATATATATATATATATATATATAAAATCTCTATCTCACATATCTGGAACCCCCTCCCCCCCTAAAAATCCTGCGTTTGCCACTGTTCTATGCCTCTCTCTCTCTCTCTCTCTCTCTCTCTCTCTGTCTACCCCTCTTTGTCTGTCTCTCTCCATCTCTGCCCCTCTGTCTCCACCCCCTCTCTCTCCCTGTGTGTCTCTCTCTCTGTTCCCCTGCACCTTTCTTCCTTCTTCACCACTCTCTCTCTCCTTCGCTCTGTCTCCCCCTGTCTACCCCCTCTCTCTGTCTACCCCCACTCTCTCTCTGTCTACCAGCTCTCTCTCCATCTCCCCCTCTATCTCTCTCCATCTCTGCTTCCCTCTCTCTCCGTCTCCGCTCCTTGCTCTCCCTCCATCTCTCAATAGGCGTGTTAGTCACTCCCAATAGACGATTATAGACACGCCCCTCCAATCGTGCACCCCCTAATAAAATGTGCTGCGCACGCCTATGCCAGCACCCCATTCTCTGACACCACCAGCCATCTCTCCAGCTCCCCATTCTCTGACACCTCCAGCCATCTCTCCAGCATCCCATTCTCTGACACCACCAGCCATCTCACCAACAACCCATTCTCTGACACCACCAGCCATCTCTCCAGCAACCATTCTCTGACACCACCAGCATATCTCAAGCACCCATTCTCTGACACCCCACCCATCTCTCCAGCACACCATTCACTGACACCCCCAGCCATCATTCCAGCAGCCCATTCTCTGACACCCAATGCCGTTTCACCAGCAACCCATTCTCTGACACCACCAGCCATCTCTCCAGCACCCCATTCTCTGACACCCCCAGCCATCTCACCAGCACCCCATTCTCTGACACCACCAGCCATCTCTCCAGCACCCCATTCTCTGACACCCCCAGCCATCTCACCAGCAACCCATTCTCTGACACCCCCAGCCATCTCACCAGCACCCCATTCTCTAACACCCCCAGCCATCTCACCAGCAACCCATTCTCTGACACTCCAGCCATCACTCCAGCACCCCATTCTCTGACAACCCCAGCCATCTCTCCAGCACCCCATTCTCTAACACCCCCAGCCATCTCACCAGCAACCCATTCTCTGACACCCCCAGCCATCTCACCAACACCCCATTCTCTGTCAACCCCAGCCATCTCTCCTGCCCGCATTCTCTGACACCCTTGTTATCTCACCAGTCACATTCTTTGACACCACCACCAGCCATCTCACTAGCAACCCATTTTCTGACAACACCAGCCATCTCACCAGCACCCATTCTATGAGACCCCCAGCCATCTCACCAGCACCCCATTCTCTGACACCCCCAGCCATCTCAACAGCACCCCATTCTCTGACACCACCAGCCATCTCAACAGCACCCTATTCTCTGACACCACCAGCCATCTCTCCAGCACCCCATTTTCTGACACCTCCAGCCATCTCTCCAGCCCCCATTCTCTGACAGCCCCAGCCATCTCTCCAGCACCCCATTTTCTGACACCTCCAGCCATCTCTCCAGCATCCCATTCTCTGACACCACCAGCCATCTCTCCATCGCCCAATTTTCTGACACCACCAGCCATCTCGCCAGCACCCTATTCTCTGACACCACCAGCCATCTCTCCAGCCCCATTCTCTGACACCACCAGCAATCTCACCAGCATCCTGTTCTCTGACAACCCCAGACATGTCTCTAGCACCCCATTCTCTGACACCTCAGTCATCTTAACAGCACCCCATTCTCTGACTCCCCAACCATCTCTCCAGCACACCATTCTCTGACACTACAGCCATATCTCTGTTCTTTGACACCTCCAGCCATCTCTCCATCACACCATTTTCTAACACTTTAGCCATCTCTACAGCACTCCATTCTCTGACACCCCCAGCCATCTCTCCAGCACCCATTCTCTGACACCCCCAGCATCTCACCAGCACCCAATTTTCTGACACCCCAGCCATCTCTCTTTTACCCAATTCTCTAACATACCCAGCCATCTCACCAGCACCCCATTGTCTGACACCCCAGCCATCTCTCCAGCACCCCATTCTCTGATACACCAGCCTACTCTCCAGCATTACGTTCTCTGACACCCTGGCCATCTCATCAGCACCCCATTCTCTGACACCCCCAGCCATATCTACAGCACCCTAGTCTCTGACACCCCAAGCCATCTCTACTGCACCCCATTCTCTGACACCCCCAGCCATCATTCCAGCACCCATGTCTGACACCCCCAGCCATCTCACCAGCATCCCATTCTCTGACACCCCCAGCCATTTCACCAGCACCCATTCTATGACACCCCCAGCCATCTCTCCAGCACCCCATTCTCTGACACCCCCAGCCATTTCACCAGCACCCCATTCTCTGACACCCCCAGCCATTTCACCAGCACCCATTCTATGACACCCCAGCCATCTCTCCAGCACCCCATTTTCTGACACCCCCAGCCATCTCATAAGCATCCTATTCTCTGACAACCCCAGACATATCTCCATCACGCAATTCTCTGACACTTCAGCCATCTCTATAGCACCCCATTCTCTGACACCTCAATCCATCACTCCAGCATCCCATTCTCTGACACCCCCAGCCACATCACCACCACCCATTCTCTGACACCCCAGCCAGCTCTCCAGCATCAATTCTCTGACACCCCCAGACATATCTCCAGCACCCCATTCTCTGACACCCCCAGCCATCTCACCACCACCCATTCTCTGTCACTTCCAGCCATCTCTACAGCACCCATTCTGTGACACCTCAGCCATCTCACCACCACCCATTCTCTGACACCCACAGCCATCTCTCCAGCACCCATACTCTGACACACCAGCCATCTCTCCATCACATCATTGTCTGACAGACCATCCATCTCTCCAGCTCCCTGTTTTCTGACACCCTGAGCCATCTCCCCAACACCCATTCTCTGACACCCCCAATCATCTCACCTGCACCCCATTCTCTTACACCCCCAGCCATCTCTCCAGCACCCATACTCTGACACACCAGCCATCTCTCCAGCACCCCATTCACTGACATTCCAGACATCTTTCCATCACCCCATTCTGTGACACCCCCAACCATCTATCCGGCACCCATTCTCTGACACCCCCAGCCATATTTCCAGCACCCAATACTCTGACATCCCCAACCATTTCACCAGCACCCCAATCTCTGACACCCAGCCCATCTGTCCAGAACCATATTCTCTGATACACCAGCCTACTCTCCAGCATTACGTTCTTTGACACCCCGGGCATCTCACCAGCACCCCATTCTCTAACAGCCCCAGCCATCTCTCTAGCACCCTAATCTCTGATACCCCAAGCCATCTCTCCAGCACCCCATTCTCTGACACCCCCAGCCATTTCACCAGCAACCTATTCTCTGACACCCCCAGCCATCTCTCCATCACCCCATTCTCTGACACCCCCAACCATCTCACTAGCTCCCCATTCTCTGACACTACCAGCCATCTCTCCAGCACCAATTCTCTGACATACCAGCCATCTCTCCAGCACATCGTTGTCTGACAGACCAGCTATCTCTCCAGCTCCCTGTTTTCATACACCCTGAGCCATCTCCCCAGCACCCATTCTTCGACACTCCCAGCCATCTCTCCATCACCCCATTCTCTGACACCACCAACCATCTCACCAGCACCCCATTCTCTTACACCCCCAGCCATCTCTCCAGCACCCATTCTCTGACACCCCCAGCCATAATTCCAGCACCCCAATCTCTGACACCCAGCCCATCTGTCCAGAACCATATTCTCTGATACACCAGCCTACTCTCCAGCATTACATTCTTTGACACCCCAGCCATCTCTCCAGCACATCATTGTCTGACACTCCCAGCCATCTCATAAGCATCCTATTCTCTGACAACCCCAGACATGTCTCCAGCACCCAATTATCTGACACCTCAGCCATCTTACCAGCATCCCATTCTCTGTCACCCCCAGCCACCTCACCACCACCCATTCTGACACCTCCAGCCATCTCTCCAGCACCAATTCTCTGACACCCCAGCCATCTCTCCAGCACATCATTGTCTGACAGACCATCCATCTCTCCAGCACCCTGAGCCATCTCCCCAACACCCATTCTTCGACACTCCCAGCCACCTCTCCATCACCCCATTCTCTGACACCCCAATCATCTCACCTGCACCCCATTCTCTTATGCCCCCAGCCATCTCTCCAGCACCCATACTCTGACACACCAGCCATCTCTCCAGCACCCCATTCACTGACGCTCCAGACATCTTTCCAGCACCCCATTCTGTGACACCCCTAGCCATCTCTCCTGCACCCCATTCTCTGACACCCCCAGCCATATTTCCAGCACCCAATTCTCTGACATCCCCAACCATTTCACCAGCACCCCAATCTCTGACACCCAGCCCATCTGTCCAGAACCATATTCTCTGATACACCAGCCTACTCTCCAGCACCCCATTCTCTGAAACCCCAGCCATCTCACAAGCACCCAGTTCTCTGACACCCCCAGTCACCTCTCCAGCACCCATTCTCTGACACCCCCAGCCATCTCACCAGCACCTCATTCTCTGACAACCCCAGCCATCTCACCAGCACCCTATTCTCTGACACCCCAGCCATCTCTCCTACACCCCATTCTCTGACAACCCCAGCCATCTCTCCTGCACCCCATTCTCTGACACAACCAGCCATCTCACCAGCACCCCATTTTCCGACACCCCCAGCCATTTCATAAGCATCTTATTCTCTGACACCCCCAGCCATCTCTCCAGCACCCCATTCTCTGACACCCCAGCCATCTCACCAGCACCCCATTCTCTGACACCTCCATCCATCTCTCCAGCACCTATGCGCTGACACCCCAGCCATCTCTCCATCACCCCATTCTCTGACACTCTAGCCATCTCTCCAGCACCACATTCTCTGACACCCTTAGCCATCTCTCTTGCACCCATTCTCTGACACCCCCAGCCATCTCTCCAGCACCCCATTCTTTGACACCCCTAACCATCTCACAAGCACCACATTCTCTGACACTTCATCCATCTCTCCAGCACCCATTCTCTGACACCTCCAGCCATCTTTCCAGTACCCCATTCTCTGAAACGCCCAGCCATCTCTCCTGCACCCCATTCTCTAAAACCCCAAGCCATCTCTCCAGCACCCCATTCTCTAAAACCCCAAGCCATCTCTCCAGCACCTCATTCTCTGACACCCCAACCATCTCTCCAGCACCCCAACCATCTCACCAGCTCCCATTCTCTGACACCTCCAGCCATCTTTCCAGTACCCCATTCTCTGAAACGCCCAGCCATCTCTCCAGCACCCCATTCTCTGACATCCCAGCCATCTCTCCAGCACCCAATTATCTGACACTCCAGCCATCTCTCCAGCACCCCATTCTCTGACACCCCAGCATTCTGTCCAGCACCCATTGTCTTACACCCCCCAGCCATCTCACCAGCACCCTATTCTCTGACAACCCAAGCAGTTTCATAAGCATCCTATTCTCTGACACCCCCAGCCATCTCTATAGCCTCCCATTCTCTGACATGCCCAGCCATCTCTCCAGCATCCCATTCTCTGACACTCCAAGCCATCTCTCCAGCACCTCATTCTCTGAAACCCCAAGCCATCTCTCCAGCACCTCATTCTCTAAAACCCCAAGCCATCTCTCCAGCACCCCATTCTCTGAAACCCCCAGCCATCTCTCCAGCACCCCATTCTCTGACATCCCAGCCATCTCTCTAGCACCCAATTATCTGACACTCCAGCCATCTCTCCAGCACCCCATTCTCTGACACCCCAACCATCTCTCCAGCACCCATTCTCTGATACCGTCAGCCATCTCTCCAGCACCCCATTCTCTGACACCCGCAGCCATCTCTCCAGCACCTCATTCTCTGACACCCCCAGCTGTCTCTCCAGCACCCCAGCCATCTCTCCAGCACCCCATTCTCTGACACTCCAGTCATCTCTCCAGCACCTATTCTCTGACACCCCAGCCACCTCTCCAGGTCCCTATTCTCTAATATCCGAGAAATCTCTCCAGCAGCCCATTCTCTGACAAACCAGCCACCTGTCCAGGACCCCAGCCATCTCTCCAGCACCCCAGCTATCCCTCCAGCCCCCATTCTCTGACACCCCCAGCCATCTCTCCAGCACCCCAATCTCTGACACCCCCATCCATCTCTCCAGCACCCCATTCTCTGACACCCCCAGCTACCTTACCAGCACGCATTGTCTGACACCCCAACCATCTCTCCAGCACCCCAATCTCTGACATCCAGCCATCTCTCCAACACTCCATTCTCTGACACCACAACCATCTCTCTAGTCCCCATTCTCTGACATCTCTAGCCATTTCTCCAGCACCCCTTTCTCTGACACCCCAGACATCTCTCCAGCACCCCATTCTCTGAGATCCCTAGCCATCTCTCCAGCACCCCATTCTCTGACACCCACAGCCATCTCTCCAGCACCCCATTCTCTGACACCCACAGCCATCTCTCCAGCAGCCATTCTCTGACACCCACAGCCATCTCTCCAGCAGCCATTCTCTGACACCCCCAGCCATTTCTCCAGCACCCCATTCTCTGACACCACCAGCCATCTCACCAGCACCCCATTTTCCGACACCCCCAGCCATTTCATAAGCATCTTATTCTCTGACACCCCCAGCCATCTCTCCAGCACCCCATTCTCTGACACCCCAGCCATCTCACCAGCACCCCATTCTCTGACACCTCCATCCATCTCTCCAGCACCTATGCTCTGACACCCCCAGCCATCTCTCCATCACCCCATTCTCTGACACTCTAGCCATCTCTCCAGCACCACATTCTCTGACACCCTTAGCCATCTCTCTTGCACCCATTCTCTGACACCCCCAGCCATCTCTCCAGCACCCCATTCTTTGACACCCCTAACCATCTCACAAGCACCACATTCTCTGACACTTCATCCATCTCTCCAGCACCCATTCTCTGACACCTCCAGCCATCTTTCCAGCACCCCATTCTCTGACACCCCCAGCTACCTTACCAGCACGCATTGTCTGACACCCCAACCATCTCTCCAGCACCCCAATCTCTGACATCCAGCCATCTCTCCAACACTCCATTCTCTGACACCACAACCATCTCTCTAGTCCCCATTCTCTGACATCTCTAGCCATTTCTCCAGCACCCCTTTCTCTGACACCCCAGACATCTCTCCAGCCCCCATTCTCTGAGATCCCTAGCCATCTCTCCAGCACCCCATTCTCTGACACCCACAGCCATCTCTCCAGCAGCCATTCTCTGACACCCACAGCCATCTCTCCAGCAGCCATTCTCTGACACCCCCAGCCATTTCTCCAGCACCCCATTCTCTGACACCACCAGCCATCTCACCAGCACCCCATTTTCCGACACCCCCAGCCATTTCATAAGCATCTTATTCTCTGACACCCCCAGCCATCTCTCCAGCACCCCATTCTCTGACACCCCAGCCATCTCACCAGCACCCCATTCTCTGACACCTCCATCCATCTCTCCAGCACCTATGCTCTGACACCCCCAGCCATCTCTCCATCACCCCATTCTCTGACACTCTAGCCATCTCTCCAGCACCACATTCTCTGACACCCTTAGCCATCTCTCTTGCACCCATTCTCTGACACCCCCAGCCATCTCTCCAGCACCCCATTCTTTGACACCCCTAACCATCTCACAAGCACCACATTCTCTGACACTTCATCCATCTCTCCAGCACCCATTCTCTGACACCTCCAGCCATCTCTCCAACACCCCATTCTCTGACATCCCAGCCATCTCTCCAGCACCCAATTATCTGACACTCCAGCCATCTCTCCAGCACCCCATTCTATGACACCCCAGCATTCTGTCCAGCACCCATTGTCTTACACCCCCAGCCATCTCACCAGCACCCTATTCTCTGACAACCCACGCAGTTTCATAAGCATCCTATTCTCTGACACCCCCAGCCATCTCTCTAGCCTCCCATTCTCTGACACGCCCAGCCATCTCTCCAGCACCCAGCCATCTCTCCAGCACCCCATTCTCTGATACTCCAAGCCATCTCTCCAGCACCCCATTCTCTGAAACCCCAAGCCATCTCTCCAGCACCTCATTCTCTGACATCCCAACCATCTCTCCAGCTCCCATTCTCTGACACCTCCAGCCATCTTCCAGCACCCCATTCTCTGAAACCCCCAGCCATCTCTCCAGCACCCCATTCTCTAACATCCCAGCCATCTCTCCAGCAGCCATTCTCTGACACCTCCAGCCATCTTTCCAGCACCCCATTCTCTGAAACCCCAGCCATCTCTCCAGCACCCCATTCTCTGACACCCCAGCCATCTCACCAGCACCCCATTCTCTGACACCTCCATCCATCTCTCCAGCACCTATGCTCTGACACCCCCAGCCATCTCTCCATCACCCCATTCTCTGACACTCTAGCCATCTCTCCAGCACCACATTCTCTGACACCCTTAGCCATCTCTCTTGCACCCATTCTCTGACACCCCCAGCCATCTCTCCAGCACCCCATTCTTTGATACCCCTAACCATCTCACAAGCACCACATTCTCTGACACTTCATCCATCTCTCCAGCACCCATTCTCTGACACCTCCAGCCATCTCTCCAACACCCCATTCTCTGACATCCCAGCCATCTCTCCAGCACCCAATTATCTGACACTCCAGCCATCTCTCCAGCACCCCATTCTCTGACACCCCAGCATTCTGTCCAGCACCCATTGTCTTACACCCCCAGCCATCTCACCAGCACCCTATTCTCTGACAACCCAAGCAGTTTCACAAGCATCCTATTCTCTGACACCCCCAGCCATCTCTGTAGCCTCCCATTCTCTGACACGCCCAGCCATCTCTCCAGCATCCCATTCTCTGACACTCCAAGCCATCTCTCCAGCACCCCATTCTCTGACACCCCAACCATCTCACCAGCTCCCATTCTCTGACACCTCCAGCCATCTTTCCAGCACCCCATTCTCTGAAACCCCAACCATCTCTCCAGCTCCCATTCTCTGACACCTCCAGCCATCTTTCCAGCACCCCATGCTCTGACATCCCAGCCATCTCTCCAGCACCTCATTCTCTGACACCCCAACCATCTCTCCAGCACCCATTCTCTGATACCGTCAGCCATCTCTCCAGCACCCCATTCTCTGACACCCGCAGCCATCTCTCCAGCACCTCATTCTCTGACACCCCCAGCTGTCTCTCCAGCACCCCAGCCATCTCTCCAGCACCCCATTCTCTGACACTCCAGTCATCTCTCCAGCACCTATTCTCTGACACCCCAGCCACCTCTCCAGGTCCTTATTCTCTAATATCCAAGACATCTCTCCAGCAGCCCATTCTCTGACAAACCAGCCACCTGTCCAGGACCCCAGCCATCTCTCCAGCACCCCAGCTATCTCTCCAACCCCCATTCTCTGACATCACTAGCCATCTCTCCAGCCCCCATTCTCTGACACCCCAGCTACCTTACCAGCACGCATTGTCTGACACCCCAACCATCTCTCCAGCACCCCAATCTCTGACATCCAGCCATCTCTCCAACACTCCATTCTCTGACACCACAACCAGCTCTCTAGTCCCCATTCTCTGACATCTCTAGCCATTTCTCCAGCACCCCTTTCTCTGACACCCCAGCCATCTCTCCAGCCCCCATTCTCTGAGATCCCTAGCCATCTCTCCAGCACCCCATTCTCTGACACCCACAGCCATCTCTCCAGCAGCCATTCTCTGACACCCACAGCCATCTCTCCAGCAGCCATTCTCTGACACCCCCAGCCATTTCTCCAGCACCCCATTCTCTGACACCCACAGCCATCTCTCCAGCACCCATTCTCTGACACCCCAGCCATCTCTCCAGCACCCCATTCTCTGACACCCCCAGCCATTTCACCAACATCCCATTCTCTGACACCCCAGCCATCTCTCCAGCACCCCATTCTCTGACACCCCCAGCCATCTCACAAGCACCCAGTTCTCTGACACCCCCAGTCACCTCTCCAGCACCCATTCTCTGACACCCCCAGCCATCTCACCAGCACCCCATTCTCTGACAACCCCAGCCATCTCACCAGCACCCCATTCTCTGACACCCCCAGCCATCTCTCCTGCACCCCATTCTCTGACACCCCCAGCCATCTCTCCCAAACCCCATTCTCTGACACCCCCAGCCATCTCACCAGCACCCAATTTTCTGACACCCCCAGCCATTTCATAAGCATCTTATTCTCTGACACCCCCAGCCATCTCTCCAGCACCCCATTCTTTGACACCCCTAACCATCTCACAAGCACCACATTCTCTGACACTTCATCCATCTCTCCAGCACCCATTCTCTGACACCTCCAGCCATCTTTCCACCACCCCATTCTCTGAAACCCCCAGCCATCTCTTCAGCACCCCATTCTCTAACATCCCAGCCATCTCTCCAACACCCAATTATCTGACACTCCAGCCATCTCTCCAGCACCCCATTCTCTGACACCCCAGCATTCTGTCCAGCACCCATTGTCTTACACCCCCAGCCATCTCACCAGCACCCTATTCTCTGACAACCCAAGCAGTTTCATAAGCATCCTATTCTCTGACACCAATAGCCATCTCTCTAGCCTCCCATTCTCTGACACCCCAAGCCATCTCTCCAGCACCCTATTCTCTGACAACCCAAGCAGTTTCATAAGCATCCTATTCTCTGACACCCCCAGCCATCTCTCTAGCCTTCCATTCTCTGACACTCCAAGCCATCTTTCCAGCACCCCATTCTCTGAAACCCCAACCATCTCTCCAGCACCTCATTCTCTGACACCCCAACCATCTCTCCAGCACCCCATTCTCTGACACCCCCAGCCATCTCTCTAGCACATCATTCTCTGACACCCCCAGCCGTCTCTCCAGCACCCCAGCCATCTCTCCAGCACCCCATTCTCTGATACTCCAGTCATCTCTCCAGCCCCCATTCTCTGAGATCCCTAGCCATCTCTCCAGCACCCCATTCTCTGACACCCACAGCCATCTCTCCAGCAGCCATTCTCTGACACCCACAGCCATCTCTCCAGCAGCCATTCTCTGACACCCCCAGCCATCTCTCTAGCACATCATTCTCTGACACCCCCAGCCGTCTCTCCAGCACCCCAGCCATCTCTCCAGCACCCCATTCTCTGATACTCCAGTCATCTCTCCAGCCCCCATTCTCTGAGATCCCTAGCCATCTCTCCAGCACCCCATTCTCTGACACCCACAGCCATCTCTCCAGCAGCCATTCTCTGACACCCACAGCCATCTCTCCAGCAGCCATTCTCTGACACCCCCAGCCATTTCTCCAGCACCCCATTCTCTGACACCCACAGCCATCTCTCCAGCACCCATTCTCTGACACCCCAGTCATCTCTCCAGCACCCCATTCTCTGACACCCCCAGCCATTTCACCAACATCCCATTCTCTGACACCCCAGCCATCTCTCCAGCACCCCATTCTCTGACACCCCCAGCCATCTCACAAGCACCCAGTTCTCTGACACCCCCAGTCACCTCTCCAGCACCCATTCTCTGACACCCCCAGCCATCTCACCAGCACCCCATTCTCTGACAACCCCAGCCATCTCACCAGCACCCCATTCTCTGACACCCCCAGCCATCTCTCCTGCACCCCATTCTCTGACACCCCCAGCCATCTCTCCCAAACCCCATTCTCTGACACCCCCAGCCATCTCACCAGCACCCAATTTTCTGACACCCCCAGCCATTTCATAAGCATCTTATTCTCTGACACCCCCAGCCATCTCTCCAGCACCCCATTCTTTGACACCCCTAACCATCTCACAAGCACCACATTCTCTGACACTTCATCCATCTCTCCAGCACCCATTCTCTGACACCTCCAGCCATCTTTCCAGCACCCCATTCTCTGAAACCCCCAGCCATCTCTTCAGCACCCCATTCTCTAACATCCCAGCCATCTCTCCAACACCCAATTATCTGACACTCCAGCCATCTCTCCAGCACCCCATTCTCTGACACCCCAGCATTCTGTCCAGCACCCATTGTCTTACACCCCCAGCCATCTCACCAGCACCCTATTCTCTGACAACCCAAGCAGTTTCATAAGCATCCTATTCTCTGACACTAACAGCCATCTCTCTAGCCTCCCATTCTCTGACACCCCAAGCCATCTCTCCAGCACCCTATTCTCTGACAACCCAAGCAGTTTCATAAGCATCCTATTCTCTGACACCCCCAGCCATCTCTCTAGCCTTCCATTCTCTGACACTCCAAGCCATCTTTCCAGCACCCCATTCTCTGAAACCCCAAGCCATCTCTCCAGCACCTCATTCTCTGACACCCCAACCATCTCTCCAGCACCCATTCTCTTACACCCTCAGCCATCTCTCCAGCACCCCATTCTCTGACACCCCCAGCCATCTCTCTAGCACATCATTCTCTGACACCCCCAGCCGTCTCTCCAGCACCCCAGCCATCTCTCCAGCACCCCATTCTCTGATACTCCAGTCATCTCTCCAGCACCTATTCTCTGACACCTCAGCCACCTCTTCAGCACCCTATTCTCTAATATCCGAGCCATCTTTCCAGCAGCCCATTCTCTGACAAACCAGCCATCTGTCCAGGACCCCAACCATCTCTCCAGCACCCCAGCTATCTCTCCAGCCCCCATTCTCTGACATCCCTAGCCATCTCTCCAGCCCCCATTCTCTGACACCCCCAGCCATCTCTCCAGCACCCCAATCTCTGACACCCCCATCCATCTCTCCAGCACCCCATTCTCTGACACCCCCAGCTATCTTACCAGCACACATTGTCTGACACCCCCATCCATCTTTACAGCACCCTTTCTCTGACACCTCCAGCCATCTTTCCAGCACCCCATTCTCTGAAACCCCCAGCCATCTCCCCAGCACCCCATTCTCTGACATCCCAGCCATCTCTCCAGCACCCAATTATCTGACACTCCATCCATCTCTCCAGCACCCCATTCTCTGACACCCCAGCATTCTGTCCAGCACCCATTGTCTTACACCCCCAGCCATCTCACCAGCACCCTATTCTCTGACAACCCAAGCAGTTTCATAAGCATCCTATTCTCTGACACCCCCAGCCATCTCTCTAGCCTTCTATTCTCTGACACTCCAAGCCATCTCTCCAGCACCCTATTCTCTGACAACCCAAGCAGTTTCATAAGCATCCTATTCTCTGACACCCCCAGCCATCTCTCTAGCCTTCCATTCTCTGACACTCCAAGCCATCTCTCCATCACCCCATTCTCTGAAACCCCAAGCCATCTCTCCATCACCCCATTCTCTGACACCCCAACCATCTCTCCAGCACCCATTCTCTTACACCCTCAACCATCTCTCCAGCACCCCATTCTCTGACACCCCCAGCCATCTCTCCAGCACCCCATTCTCTGACACCCCCAGCCATCTCTCCAGCACATCATTCTCTGACACCCCCAGCCGTCTCTCCAGCACCCCAGCCATCTCTCCAGCACCCCATTCTCTGATACTCCAGTCATCTCTCCAGCACCTATTCTCTGACACCTCTGCCACCTCTCCAGCACCCTATTCTCTAATATCTGAGCCATCTTTCCAGCAGCCCATTCTCTGACAAACCAGCCATCTGTCCAGGACCCCAGCCGTCTCTCCAGCACCCCAGCTATCTCTCCAGCCCCCATTCTCTGACATCCCTAGCCATCTCTCCAGCCCCCATTCTCTGACACCCCCAGCCATCTCTCCAGCACCCCAATCTCTGACACCCCCATCAATCTCTCCAGCACCCCATTCTCTGACACCCCCAGCTATCTTACCAGCACATATTGTCTGACACCCCCAGCCATCTCTCCTGCACCCCATTCTCTGACACCCCCAGCCATCTCTCCCAAACCCCATTCTCTGACACCCCCAGCCATCTCACCAGCACCCAATTTTCTGACACCCCCAGCCATTTCATAAGCATCTTATTCTCTGACACCCCCAGCCATCTCTCCAGCACCCCATTCTTTGACACCCCTAACCATCTCACAAGCACCACATTCTCTGACACTTCATCCATCTCTCCAGCACCCATTCTCTGACACCTCCAGCCATCTTTCCACCACCCCATTCTCTGAAACCCCCAGCCATCTCTTCAGCACCCCATTCTCTAACATCCCAGCCATCTCTCCAACACCCAATTATCTGACACTCCAGCCATCTCTCCAGCACCCCATTCTCTGACACCCCAGCATTCTGTCCAGCACCCATTGTCTTACACCCCCAGCCATCTCACCAGCACCCTATTCTCTGACAACCCAAGCAGTTTCATAAGCATCCTATTCTCTGACACCAATAGCCATCTCTCTAGCCTCCCATTCTCTGACACCCCAAGCCATCTCTCCAGCACCCTATTCTCTGACAACCCAAGCAGTTTCATAAGCATCCTATTCTCTGACACCCCCAGCCATCTCTCTAGCCTTCCATTCTCTGACACTCCAAGCCATCTTTCCAGCACCCCATTCTCTGAAACCCCAACCATCTCTCCAGCACCTCATTCTCTGACACCCCAACCATCTCTCCAGCACCCCATTCTCTGACACCCCCAGCCATCTCTCTAGCACATCATTCTCTGACACCCCCAGCCGTCTCTCCAGCACCCCAGCCATCTCTCCAGCACCCCATTCTCTGATACTCCAGTCATCTCTCCAGCCCCCATTCTCTGAGATCCCTAGCCATCTCTCCAGCACCCCATTCTCTGACACCCACAGCCATCTCTCCAGCAGCCATTCTCTGACACCCACAGCCATCTCTCCAGCAGCCATTCTCTGACACCCCCAGCCATCTCTCTAGCACATCATTCTCTGACACCCCCAGCCGTCTCTCCAGCACCCCAGCCATCTCTCCAGCACCCCATTCTCTGATACTCCAGTCATCTCTCCAGCCCCCATTCTCTGAGATCCCTAGCCATCTCTCCAGCACCCCATTCTCTGACACCCACAGCCATCTCTCCAGCAGCCATTCTCTGACACCCACAGCCATCTCTCCAGCAGCCATTCTCTGACACCCCCAGCCATTTCTCCAGCACCCCATTCTCTGACACCCACAGCCATCTCTCCAGCACCCATTCTCTGACACCCCAGTCATCTCTCCAGCACCCCATTCTCTGACACCCCCAGCCATTTCACCAACATCCCATTCTCTGACACCCCAGCCATCTCTCCAGCACCCCATTCTCTGACACCCCCAGCCATCTCACAAGCACCCAGTTCTCTGACACCCCCAGTCACCTCTCCAGCACCCATTCTCTGACACCCCCAGCCATCTCACCAGCACCCCATTCTCTGACAACCCCAGCCATCTCACCAGCACCCCATTCTCTGACACCCCCAGCCATCTCTCCTGCACCCCATTCTCTGACACCCCCAGCCATCTCTCCCAAACCCCATTCTCTGACACCCCCAGCCATCTCACCAGCACCCAATTTTCTGACACCCCCAGCCATTTCATAAGCATCTTATTCTCTGACACCCCCAGCCATCTCTCCAGCACCCCATTCTTTGACACCCCTAACCATCTCACAAGCACCACATTCTCTGACACTTCATCCATCTCTCCAGCACCCATTCTCTGACACCTCCAGCCATCTTTCCAGCACCCCATTCTCTGAAACCCCCAGCCATCTCTTCAGCACCCCATTCTCTAACATCCCAGCCATCTCTCCAACACCCAATTATCTGACACTCCAGCCATCTCTCCAGCACCCCATTCTCTGACACCCCAGCATTCTGTCCAGCACCCATTGTCTTACACCCCCAGCCATCTCACCAGCACCCTATTCTCTGACAACCCAAGCAGTTTCATAAGCATCCTATTCTCTGACACTAACAGCCATCTCTCTAGCCTCCCATTCTCTGACACCCCAAGCCATCTCTCCAGCACCCTATTCTCTGACAACCCAAGCAGTTTCATAAGCATCCTATTCTCTGACACCCCCAGCCATCTCTCTAGCCTTCCATTCTCTGACACTCCAAGCCATCTTTCCAGCACCCCATTCTCTGAAACCCCAAGCCATCTCTCCAGCACCTCATTCTCTGACACCCCAACCATCTCTCCAGCACCCATTCTCTTACACCCTCAGCCATCTCTCCAGCACCCCATTCTCTGACACCCCCAGCCATCTCTCTAGCACATCATTCTCTGACACCCCCAGCCGTCTCTCCAGCACCCCAGCCATCTCTCCAGCACCCCATTCTCTGATACTCCAGTCATCTCTCCAGCACCTATTCTCTGACACCTCAGCCACCTCTTCAGCACCCTATTCTCTAATATCCGAGCCATCTTTCCAGCAGCCCATTCTCTGACAAACCAGCCATCTGTCCAGGACCCCAACCATCTCTCCAGCACCCCAGCTATCTCTCCAGCCCCCATTCTCTGACATCCCTAGCCATCTCTCCAGCCCCCATTCTCTGACACCCCCAGCCATCTCTCCAGCACCCCAATCTCTGACACCCCCATCCATCTCTCCAGCACCCCATTCTCTGACACCCCCAGCTATCTTACCAGCACACATTGTCTGACACCCCCATCCATCTTTACAGCACCCTTTCTCTGACACCTCCAGCCATCTTTCCAGCACCCCATTCTCTGAAACCCCCAGCCATCTCCCCAGCACCCCATTCTCTGACATCCCAGCCATCTCTCCAGCACCCAATTATCTGACACTCCATCCATCTCTCCAGCACCCCATTCTCTGACACCCCAGCATTCTGTCCAGCACCCATTGTCTTACACCCCCAGCCATCTCACCAGCACCCTATTCTCTGACAACCCAAGCAGTTTCATAAGCATCCTATTCTCTGACACCCCCAGCCATCTCTCTAGCCTTCTATTCTCTGACACTCCAAGCCATCTCTCCAGCACCCTATTCTCTGACAACCCAAGCAGTTTCATAAGCATCCTATTCTCTGACACCCCCAGCCATCTCTCTAGCCTTCCATTCTCTGACACTCCAAGCCATCTCTCCATCACCCCATTCTCTGAAACCCCAAGCCATCTCTCCATCACCCCATTCTCTGACACCCCAACCATCTCTCCAGCACCCATTCTCTTACACCCTCAACCATCTCTCCAGCACCCCATTCTCTGACACCCCCAGCCATCTCTCCAGCACCCCATTCTCTGACACCCCCAGCCATCTCTCCAGCACATCATTCTCTGACACCCCCAGCCGTCTCTCCAGCACCCCAGCCATCTCTCCAGCACCCCATTCTCTGATACTCCAGTCATCTCTCCAGCACCTATTCTCTGACACCTCTGCCACCTCTCCAGCACCCTATTCTCTAATATCTGAGCCATCTTTCCAGCAGCCCATTCTCTGACAAACCAGCCATCTGTCCAGGACCCCAGCCGTCTCTCCAGCACCCCAGCTATCTCTCCAGCCCCCATTCTCTGACATCCCTAGCCATCTCTCCAGCCCCCATTCTCTGACACCCCCAGCCATCTCTCCAGCACCCCAATCTCTGACACCCCCATCAATCTCTCCAGCACCCCATTCTCTGACACCCCCAGCTATCTTACCAGCACATATTGTCTGACACCCCCATCCATCTCTCCAGCACCCATTCTCTGACACCTCCAGCCATCTTTCCAGCACCCCATTCTCTGAAACCCCCAGCCATCTCCCCAGCACCCCATTCTCTGACATCCCAGCCATCTCTCCAGCACCCATTCTCTGACACCCCCAGCCATCTCTCCAGCACCCAATCTCTTACACCCTCAACCATCTCTCCAGCACCTCATTCTCTTACACCCTCAACCATCTCTCCAGCACCCCATTCTCTGACACCCCCAGCCATATCTCCAGCACATCATTCTCTGACACCCCCAGCCATCTCTCCAGCACCCCATTCTTTGACACCCCTAACCATCTCACAAGCACCACATTCTCTGACACTTCATCCATCTCTCCAGCACCCATTCTCTGACACCTCCAGCCATCTCTCCAACACCCCATTCTCTGACATCCCAGCCATCTCTCCAGCACCCAATTATCTGACACTCCAGCCATCTCTCCAGCACCCCATTCTCTGACACCCCAGCATTCTGTCCAGCACCCATTGTCTTACACCCCCAGCCATCTCACCAGCACCCTATTCTCTGACAACCCAAGCAGTTTCATAAGCATCCTATTCTCTGACACCCCCAGCCATCTCTATAGCCTCCCATTCTCTGACACGCCCAGCCATCTCTCCAGCATCCCATTCTCTGACACTCCAAGCCATCTCTCCAGCACCCCATTCTCTGACACCCCAACCATCTCACCAGCTCCCATTCTCTGACACCTCCAGCCATCTTTCCAGCACCTCATTCTCTGACACCCCCAGCTGTCTCTCCAGCACCCCAGCCATCTCTCCAGCACCCCATTCTCTGACACTCCAGTCATCTCTCCAGCACCTATTCTCTGACACCCCAGCCACCTCTCCAGGTCCTTATTCTCTAATATCCGAGACATCTCTCCAGCAGCCCATTCTCTGACAAACCAGCCACCTGTCCAGGACCCCAGCCATCTCCAGCACATCATTCTCTGACACCCCCAGCCATCTCTCCAGCACCCCATTCTTTGACACCCCTAACCATCTCACAAGCACCACATTCTCTGACACTTCATCCATCTCTCCAGCACCCATTCTCTGACACCTCCAGCCATCTCTCCAACACCCCATTCTCTGACATCCCAGCCATCTCTCCAGCACCCAATTATCTGACACTCCAGCCATCTCTCCAGCACCCCATTCTCTGACACCCCAGCATTCTGTCCAGCACCCATTGTCTTACACCCCCAGCCATCTCACCAGCACCCTATTCTCTGACAACCCAAGCAGTTTCATAAGCATCCTATTCTCTGACACCCCCAGCCATCTCTATAGCCTCCCATTCTCTGACACGCCCAGCCATCTCTCCAGCATCCCATTCTCTGACACTCCAAGCCATCTCTCCAGCACCCCATTCTCTGACACCCCAACCATCTCACCAGCTCCCATTCTCTGACACCTCCAGCCATCTTTCCAGCACCCCATTCTCTGAAACCCCAACCATCTCTCCAGCTCCCATTCTCTGACACCTCCAGCCATCTTTCCAGCACCCCATTCTCTGACATCCCAGCCATCTCTCCAGCACCTCATTCTCTGACACCCCAACCATCTCTCCAGCACCCATTCTCTGATACCGTCAGCCATCTCTCCAGCACCCCATTCTCTGACACCCGCAGCCATCTCTCCAGCACCTCATTCTCTGACACCCCCAGCTGTCTCTCCAGCACCCCAGCCATCTCTCCAGCACCCCATTCTCTGACACTCCAGTCATCTCTCCAGCACCTATTCTCTGACACCCCAGCCACCTCTCCAGGTCCTTATTCTCTAATATCCGAGACATCTCTCCAGCAGCCCATTCTCTGACAAACCAGCCACCTGTCCAGGACCCCAGCCATCTCTCCAGCACCCCAGCTATCTCTCCAACCCCCATTCTCTGACATCACTAGCCATCTCTCCAGCCCCCATTCTCTGACACCCCAGCTACCTTACCAGCACGCATTGTCTGACACCCCAACCATCTCTCCAGCACCCCAATCTCTGACATCCAGCCATCTCTCCAACACTCCATTCTCTGACACCACAACCAGCTCTCTAGTCCCCATTCTCTGACATCTCTAGCCATTTCTCCAGCACCCCTTTCTCTGACACCCCAGCCATCTCTCCAGCCCCCATTCTCTGAGATCCCTAGCCATCTCTCCAGCACCCCATTCTCTGACACCCACAGCCATCTCTCCAGCAGCCATTCTCTGACACCCACAGCCATCTCTCCAGCAGCCATTCTCTGACACCCCCAGCCATTTCTCCAGCACCCCATTCTCTGACACCCACAGCCATCTCTCCAGCAGCCATTCTCTGACACCCCAGCCATCTCTCCAGCACCCCATTCTCTGACACCCCCAGCCATTTCACCAACATCCCATTCTCTGACACCCCAGCCATCTCTCCAGCACCCCATTCTCTGACACCCCCAGCCATCTCACAAGCACCCAGTTCTCTGACACCCCCAGTCACCTCTCCAGCACCCATTCTCTGACACCCCCAGCCATCTCACCAGCACCCCATTCTCTGACAACCCCAGCCATCTCACCAGCACCCCATTCTCTGACACCCCCAGCCATCTCTCCTGCACCCCATTCTCTGACACCCCCAGCCATCTCTCCCAAACCCCATTCTCTGACACCCCCAGCCATCTCACCAGCACCCAATTTTCTGACACCCCCAGCCATTTCATAAGCATCTTATTCTCTGACACCCCCAGCCATCTCTCCAGCACCCCATTCTTTGACACCCCTAACCATCTCACAAGCACCACATTCTCTGACACTTCATCCATCTCTCCAGCACCCATTCTCTGACACCTCCAGCCATCTTTCCAGCACCCCATTCTCTGAAACCCCCAGCCATCTCTTCAGCACCCCATTCTCTAACATCCCAGCCATCTCTCCAACACCCAATTATCTGACACTCCAGCCATCTCTCCAGCACCCCATTCTCTGACACCCCAGCATTCTGTCCAGCACCCATTGTCTTACACCCCCAGCCATCTCACCAGCACCCTATTCTCTGACAACCCAAGCAGTTTCATAAGCATCCTATTCTCTGACACCAACAGCCATCTCTCTAGCCTCCCATTCTCTGACACCCCAAGCCATCTCTCCAGCACCCTATTCTCTGACAACCCAAGCAGTTTCATAAGCATCAATCTCTCCAGCACCCCATTCTCTGACACCCCCAGCTATCTTACCAGCACATATTGTCTGACACCCCCATCCATCTCTCCAGCACCCATTCTCTGACACCTCCAGCCATCTTTCCAGCACCCCATTCTCTGAAACCCCCAGCCATCTCCCCAGCACCCCATTCTCTGACATCCCAGCCATCTCTCCAGCACCCATTCTCTGACACCCCCAGCCATCTCTCCAGCACCCAATCTCTTACACCCTCAACCATCTCTCCAGCACCTCATTCTCTTACACCCTCAACCATCTCTCCAGCACCCCATTCTCTGACACCCCCAGCCATATCTCCAGCACATCATTCTCTGACACCCCCAGCCATCTCTCCAGCACCCCATTCTTTGACACCCCTAACCATCTCACAAGCACCACATTCTCTGACACTTCATCCATCTCTCCAGCACCCATTCTCTGACACCTCCAGCCATCTCTCCAACACCCCATTCTCTGACATCCCAGCCATCTCTCCAGCACCCAATTATCTGACACTCCAGCCATCTCTCCAGCACCCCATTCTCTGACACCCCAGCATTCTGTCCAGCACCCATTGTCTTACACCCCCAGCCATCTCACCAGCACCCTATTCTCTGACAACCCAAGCAGTTTCATAAGCATCCTATTCTCTGACACCCCCAGCCATCTCTATAGCCTCCCATTCTCTGACACGCCCAGCCATCTCTCCAGCATCCCATTCTCTGACACTCCAAGCCATCTCTCCAGCACCCCATTCTCTGACACCCCAACCATCTCACCAGCTCCCATTCTCTGACACCTCCAGCCATCTTTCCAGCACCTCATTCTCTGACACCCCCAGCTGTCTCTCCAGCACCCCAGCCATCTCTCCAGCACCCCATTCTCTGACACTCCAGTCATCTCTCCAGCACCTATTCTCTGACACCCCAGCCACCTCTCCAGGTCCTTATTCTCTAATATCCGAGACATCTCTCCAGCAGCCCATTCTCTGACAAACCAGCCACCTGTCCAGGACCCCAGCCATCTCCAGCACATCATTCTCTGACACCCCCAGCCATCTCTCCAGCACCCCATTCTTTGACACCCCTAACCATCTCACAAGCACCACATTCTCTGACACTTCATCCATCTCTCCAGCACCCATTCTCTGACACCTCCAGCCATCTCTCCAACACCCCATTCTCTGACATCCCAGCCATCTCTCCAGCACCCAATTATCTGACACTCCAGCCATCTCTCCAGCACCCCATTCTCTGACACCCCAGCATTCTGTCCAGCACCCATTGTCTTACACCCCCAGCCATCTCACCAGCACCCTATTCTCTGACAACCCAAGCAGTTTCATAAGCATCCTATTCTCTGACACCCCCAGCCATCTCTATAGCCTCCCATTCTCTGACACGCCCAGCCATCTCTCCAGCATCCCATTCTCTGACACTCCAAGCCATCTCTCCAGCACCCCATTCTCTGACACCCCAACCATCTCACCAGCTCCCATTCTCTGACACCTCCAGCCATCTTTCCAGCACCCCATTCTCTGAAACCCCAAGCAATCTCTCCAGCTCCCATTCTCTGACACCTCCAGCCATCTTTCCAGCACCCCATTCTCTGACATCCCAGCCATCTCTCCAGCACCTCATTCTCTGACACCCCAACCATCTCTCCAGCACCCATTCTCTGATACCGTCAGCCATCTCTCCAGCACCCCATTCTCTGACACCCGCAGCCATCTCTCCAGCACCTCATTCTCTGACACCCCCAGCTGTCTCTCCAGCACCCCAGCCATCTCTCCAGCACCCCATTCTCTGACACTCCAGTCATCTCTCCAGCACCTATTCTCTGACACCCCAGCCACCTCTCCAGGTCCTTATTCTCTAATATCCGAGACATCTCTCCAGCAGCCCATTCTCTGACAAACCAGCCACCTGTCCAGGACCCCAGCCATCTCTCCAGCACCCCAGCTATCTCTCCAACCCCCATTCTCTGACATCACTAGCCATCTCTCCAGCCCCCATTCTCTGACACCCCAGCTACCTTACCAGCACGCATTGTCTGACACCCCAACCATCTCTCCAGCACCCCAATCTCTGACATCCAGCCATCTCTCCAACACTCCATTCTCTGACACCACAACCAGCTCTCTAGTCCCCATTCTCTGACATCTCTAGCCATTTCTCCAGCACCCCTTTCTCTGACACCCCAGCCATCTCTCCAGCCCCCATTCTCTGAGATCCCTAGCCATCTCTCCAGCACCCCATTCTCTGACACCCACAGCCATCTCTCCAGCAGCCATTCTCTGACACCCACAGCCATCTCTCCAGCAGCCATTCTCTGACACCCCCAGCCATTTCTCCAGCACCCCATTCTCTGACACCCACAGCCATCTCTCCAGCAGCCATTCTCTGACACCCCAGCCATCTCTCCAGCACCCCATTCTCTGACACCCCCAGCCATTTCACCAACATCCCATTCTCTGACACCCCAGCCATCTCTCCAGCACCCCATTCTCTGACACCCCCAGCCATCTCACAAGCACCCAGTTCTCTGACACCCCCAGTCACCTCTCCAGCACCCATTCTCTGACACCCCCAGCCATCTCACCAGCACCCCATTCTCTGACAACCCCAGCCATCTCACCAGCACCCCATTCTCTGACACCCCCAGCCATCTCTCCTGCACCCCATTCTCTGACACCCCCAGCCATCTCTCCCAAACCCCATTCTCTGACACCCCCAGCCATCTCACCAGCACCCAATTTTCTGACACCCCCAGCCATTTCATAAGCATCTTATTCTCTGACACCCCCAGCCATCTCTCCAGCACCCCATTCTTTGACACCCCTAACCATCTCACAAGCACCACATTCTCTGACACTTCATCCATCTCTCCAGCACCCATTCTCTGACACCTCCAGCCATCTTTCCAGCACCCCATTCTCTGAAACCCCCAGCCATCTCTTCAGCACCCCATTCTCTAACATCCCAGCCATCTCTCCAACACCCAATTATCTGACACTCCAGCCATCTCTCCAGCACCCCATTCTCTGACACCCCAGCATTCTGTCCAGCACCCATTGTCTTACACCCCCAGCCATCTCACCAGCACCCTATTCTCTGACAACCCAAGCAGTTTCATAAGCATCCTATTCTCTGACACCAACAGCCATCTCTCTAGCCTCCCATTCTCTGACACCCCAAGCCATCTCTCCAGCACCCTATTCTCTGACAACCCAAGCAGTTTCATAAGCATCCTATTCTCTGACACCCCCAGCCATCTCTCTAGCCTTCCATTCTCTGACACTCCAAGCCATCTTTCCAGCACCCCATTCTCTGAAACCCCAAGCCATCGCTCCAGCACCTCATTCTCTGACACCCCAACCATCTCTCCAGCACCCCATTCTCTGACACCCCCAGCCATCTCTCTAGCACATCATTCTCTGACATCCCCAGCCGTCTCTCCAGCACCCCAGCCATCTCTCCAGCACTCCATTCTCTGATACTCCAGTCATCTCTCCAGCCCCCATTCTCTGAGATCCCTAGCCATCTCTCCAGCACCCCATTCTCTGACACCCACAGCCATCTCTCCAGCAGCCATTCTCTGACACCCACAGCCATCTCTCCAGCAGCCATTCTCTGACACCCCCAGCCATCTCTCTAGCACATCATTCTCTGACACCCCCAGCCGTCTCTCCAGCACCCCAGCCATCTCTCCAGCACCCCATTCTCTGATACTCCAGTCATCTCTCCAGCCCCCATTCTCTGAGATCCCTAGCCATCTCTCCAGCACCCCATTCTCTGACACCCACAGCCATCTCTCCAGCAGCCATTCTCTGACACCCACAGCCATCTCTCCAGCAGCCATTCTCTGACACCCCCAGCCATTTCTCCAGCACCCCATTCTCTGACACCCACAGCCATCTCTCCAGCACCCATTCTCTGACACCCCAGCCATCTCTCCAGCACCCCATTCTCTGACACCCCCAGCCATTTCACCAACATCCCATTCTCTGACACCCCAGCCATCTCTCCAGCACCCCATTCTCTGACACCCCCAGCCATCTCACAAGCACCCAGTTCTCTGACACCCCCAGTCACCTCTCCAGCACCCATTCTCTGACACCCCCAGCCATCTCACCAGCACCCCATTCTCTGACAACCCCAGCCATCTCACCAGCACCCCATTCTCTGACACCCCCAGCCATCTCTCCTGCACCCCATTCTCTGACACCCCCAGCCATCTCTCCCAAACCCCATTCTCTGACACCCCCAGCCATCTCACCAGCACCCAATTTTCTGACACCCCCAGCCATTTCATAAGCATCTTATTCTCTGACACCCCCAGCCATCTCTCCAGCACCCCATTCTTTGACACCCCTAACCATCTCACAAGCACCACATTCTCTGACACTTCATCCATCTCTCCAGCACCCATTCTCTGACACCTCCAGCCATCTTTCCAGCACCCCATTCTCTGAAACCCCCAGCCATCTCTTCAGCACCCCATTCTCTAACATCCCAGCCATCTCTCCAACACCCAATTATCTGACACTCCAGCCATCTCTCCAGCACCCCATTCTCTGACACCCCAGCATTCTGTCCAGCACCCATTGTCTTACACCCCCAGCCATCTCACCAGCACCCTATTCTCTGACAACCCAAGCAGTTTCATAAGCATCCTATTCTCTGACACCAACAGCCATCTCTCTAGCCTCCCATTCTCTGACACCCCAAGCCATCTCTCCAGCACCCTATTCTCTGACAACCCAAGCAGTTTCATAAGCATCCTATTCTCTGACACCCCCAGCCATCTCTCTAGCCTTCCATTCTCTGACACTCCAAGCCATCTTTCCAGCACCCCATTCTCTGAAACCCCAAGCCATCTCTCCAGCACCTCATTCTCTGACACCCCAACCATCTCTCCAGCACCCATTCTCTTACACCCTCAGCCATCTCTCCAGCACCCCATTCTCTGACACCCCCAGCCATCTCTCTAGCACATCATTCTCTGACACCCCCAGCCGTCTCTCCAGCACCCCAGCCATCTCTCCAGCACCCCATTCTCTGATACTCCAGTCATCTCTCCAGCACCTATTCTCTGACACCTCAGCCACCTCTTCAGCACCCTATTCTCTAATATCCGAGCCATCTTTCCAGCAGCCCATTCTCTGACAAACCAGCCATCTGTCCAGGACCCCAACCATCTCTCCAGCACCCCAGCTATCTCTCCAGCCCCCATTCTCTGACATCCCTAGCCATCTCTCCAGCCCCCATTCTCTGACACCCCCAGCCATCTCTCCAGCACCCCAATCTCTGACACCCCCATCCATCTCTCCAGCACCCCATTCTCTGACACCCCCAGCTATCTTACCAGCACACATTGTCTGACACCCCCATCCATCTTTCCAGCACCCATTCTCTGACACCTCCAGCCATCTTTCCAGCACCCCATTCTCTGAAACCCCCAGCCATCTCCCCAGCACCCCATTCTCTGACATCCCAGCCATCTCTCCAGCACCCAATTATCTGACACTCCATCCATCTCTCCAGCACCCCATTCTCTGACACCCCAGCATTCTGTCCAGCACCCATTGTCTTACACCCTCAGCCATCTCACCAGCACCCTATTCTCTGACAACCCAAGCAGTTTCATAAGCATCCTATTCTCTGACACCCCCAGCCATCTCTCTAGCCTTCTATTCTCTGACACCCCAAGCCATCTCTCCAGCACCCTATTCTCTGACAACCCAAGCAGTTTCATAAGCATCCTATTCTCTGACACCCCCAGCCATCTCTCTAGCCTTCCATTCTCTGACACTCCAAGCCATCTCTCCATCACCCCATTCTCTGAAACCCCAAGCCATCTCTCCATCACCCCATTCTCTGACACCCCAACCATCTCTCCAGCACCCATTCTCTTACACCCTCAACCATCTCTCCAGCACCCCATTCTCTGACACCCCCAGCCATCTCTCCAGCACCCCATTCTCTGACACCCCCAGCCATCTCTCCAGCACATCATTCTCTGACACCCCCAGCCGTCTCTCCAGCACCCCAGCCATCTCTCCAGCACCCCATTCTCTGATACTCCAGTCATCTCTCCAGCACCTATTCTCTGACACCTCTGCCACCTCTCCAGCACCCTATTCTCTAATATCTGAGCCATCTTTCCAGCAGCCCATTCTCTGACAAACCAGCCATCTGTCCAGGACCCCAGCCGTCTCTCCAGCACCCCAGCTATCTCTCCAGCCCCCATTCTCTGACATCCCTAGCCATCTCTCCAGCCCCCATTCTCTGACACCCCCAGCCATCTCTCCAGCACCCCAATCTCTGACACCCCCATCGATCTCTCCAGTACCCCATTCTCTGACACCCCCAGCTATCTTACCAGCACATATTGTCTGACACCCCCATCCATCTCTCCAGCACCCATTCTCTGACACCTCCAGCCATCTTTCCAGCACCCCATTCTCTGAAACCCCCAGCCATCTCCCCAGCACCCCATTCTCTGACATCCCAGCCATCTCTCCAGCACCCATTCTCTGACACCCCCAGCCATCTCTCCAGCACCCAATCTCTTACACCCTCAACCATCTCTCCAGCACCTCATTCTCTTACACCCTCAACCATCTCTCCAGCACCCCATTCTCTGACACCCCCAGCCATATCTCCAGCACATCATTCTCTGACACCCCCAGCCGTCTCTCCAGCACCCCATTCTCTGATACTCCAATCATCTCTCCAGCACCTATTCTCTAATATCTGAGCCATCTTTCCAGCAGCCCATTCTCTGACAAACCAGCCATCTGTCCAGGACCCCAGCCATCTCTCCAGCCCCCATTCTCTGACATCCCTAGCCATCTCTCCAGCCCCCATTCTCTGACACCCCCAGCCATCTCTCCTGCACCCCAATCTCTGACACCCCCATCCATCTCTCCAGCACCCCATTCTCTGACACCCCCAGCTATATTACCATCACGCATTTTCTGACACCCCCAGCCATCTCTCCAGCACCCCAATCTCTGACACCCCCATCCATCTCTCCAGCACCCCATTCTCTGACACCCCCAGCTATATTACCATCACGCATTTTCTGACACCCCCAGCCATCTCTCCAGCCCCCATTCTCTGAGATCCCTAGCCATCTCTCCAGCACCCATTCTCTTACATTCCAGCCATCTCTCCAACCCCCATTCTCTGACACCCCAGCCATCTCTCCAGCACCACATTCTCTGACACCCCCAGCCATTTCACCAACATCCCAGTATCTGCCACCCCCAGCCATCTTTCCAGCGCCCATTCTCTGACACCCCAGACATCTGTCCTGCACCCCATTCTCTGACACCCCAGACATCTTTCCAGCGCCCATTCTCTGATACCCCAAGCCATCTCTCCAGCACCCCATTCTCTGACACCCCCAGCCATTTCACCAGCAACCTATTCTCTGACACCCCCAGCCATCTCTCCATCACCCCATTCTCTGACACCCCCAACCATCTCACTAGCTCCCCATTCTCTGACACTACTAGCCATCTCTCCAGCACCAATTCTCTGACATACCAGCCATCTCTCCAGCACATCGTTGTCTGACAGACCAGCCATCTCTCCAGCTCCCTGTTTTCATACACCCTGAGCCATCTCCCCAGCACCCATTCTTCGACACTCCCAGCCATCTCTCCATCACCCCATTCTTTGACACCACCAACCATCTCACCAGCACCCCATTCTCTTACACCCCCAGCCATCTCTCCAGCATTCCATTCACTGACACCCCCAGCCATTTCACCAGCAACCCATTCTCTGACACCCCCAGCCATCTCTTCACATCCCATTCTCTGATACCCCCAGCCATTTCTCCAGCACCTCATTTTCTGACACTCCCAGCCATCTCATAAGCATCCTATTCTCTGACAACCCCAGACATGTCTCCAGCACCCCATTCTCTGACACCTCAGCCATCTTACCAGCATCCCATTCTCTGTCACCCCCAGCCACCTCACCACCACCCATTCTGACACCTCCAGCCATCTCTCCAGCACCAATTCTCTGACACCCCAGCCATCTCTCCAGCACATCATTGTCTGACAGACCATCCATCTCTCCAGCACCCTGAGCCATCTCCCCAACACCCATTCTTCGACACTCCCAGCCACCTCTCCATCACCCCATTCTCTGACACCCCAATCATCTCACCTGCACCCCATTCTCTTATGCCCCCAGCCATCTCTCCAGCACCCATACTCTGACACACCAGCCATCTCTCCAGCACCCCATTCACTGACGCTCCAGACATCTTTCCAGCACCCCATTCTGTGACACCCCCAGCCATATTTCCAGCACCCAATTCTCTGACATCCCCAACCATTTCACCAGCACCCCAATCTCTGACACCCAGCCCATCTGTCCAGAACCATATTCTCTGATACACCAGCCTACTCTCCAGCACCCCATTCTCTGAAACCCCAGCCATCTCACAAGCACCCAGTTCTCTGACACCCCCAGTCACCTCTCCAGCACCCATTCTCTGACACCCCCAGCCACCTCACCAGCACCTCATTCTCTGACAACCCCAGCCATCTCACCAGCACCCTATTCTCTGACACCCCAGCCATCTCTCCTACACCCCATTCTCTGACAACCCCAGCCATCTCTCCTGCACCCCATTCTCTGACACAACCAGCCATCTCACCAGCACCCCATTTTCCGACACCCCCAGCCATTTCATAAGCATCTTATTCTCTGACACCCCCAGCCATCTCTCCAGCACCCCATTCTCTGACACCCCAGCCATCTCACCAGCACCCCATTCTCTGACACCTCCATCCATCTCTCCAGCACGTATGCTCTGACACCCCAGCCATCTCTCCAGCACCACATTCTCTGACACCCTTAGCCATCTCTCTTGCACCCATTCTCTGACACCCCCAGCCATCTCTCCAGCACCCCATTCTTTGACACCCCTAACCATCTCACAAGCACCACATTCTCTGACACTTCATCCATCTCTCCAGAACCCATTCTCTGACACCTCCAGCCATCTTTCCAGTACCCCATTCTCTGAAACGCCCAGCCATCTCTCCAGCACCCCATTCTCTGACATCCCAGCCATCTCTCCAGCACCCAATTATCTGACACTCCAGCCATCTCTCCAGCACCCCATTCTCTGACACCCCAGCATTCTGTCCAGCAGCCATTGTCTTACACCCCCAACCATCTCACCAGCACCCTATTCTCTGACAACCCAAGCAGTTTCATAAGCATCCTATTCTCTGACACCCCCAGCCATCTCTCTAGCCTCCCATTCTCTGACACGCCCAGCCATCTCTATAGCCTCCCATTCTCTGACACGCCCAGCCATCTCTCCAGCATCCCATTCTCTGACACTCCAACCATCTCACCAGCTCTAATTCTCTGACACCCCACCCATCTCTCTAGCACCCAATTATCTGACACTCCAGCCATCTCTCCAGCACCTCATTCTCTGACACCCCCAACCATCTCACCAGCTCCCATTCTCTGACACCTGCAGCCATCTCACCAGCTCCCATTCTCTGACACCCCACCCATCTCTCTAGCACCCAATTATCTGACACTCCAGCCATCTCTCCAGCACCTCATTCTCTGACACCCCAACCATCTCTCCAGCACCCATTCTCTGATACCGTCAGCCATCTCTCCAGCACCCCATTCTCTGACACCCGCAGCCATCTCTCCAGCACCTCATTCTCTGACACCCCCAGCTGTCTCTCCAGCACCCCAGCCATCTCTCCAGCACCCCATTCTCTGACACTCCAGTCATCTCTCCAGCACCTATTCTCTGACACCCCAGCCACCTCTCCAGGTCCCTATTCTCTAATATCCGAGAAATCTCTCCAGCAGCCCATTCTCTGACAAACCAGCCACCTGTCCAGGACCCCAGCCATCTCTCCAGCACCCCAGCTATCTCTCCAACCCCCATTCTCTGACATCACTAGCCATCCCTCCAGCCCCCGTTCTCTGACACCCCCAGCCATCTCTCCAGCACCCCAATCTCTGACACCCCCATCCATCTCTCCAGCACCCCATTCTCTGACATCCAGCCATCTCTCCAACACTCCATTCTCTGACACCACAACCATCTCTCTAGTCCCCATTCTCTGACATCTCTAGCCATTTCTCCAGCACCCCTTTCTCTGACACCCCAGCCATCTCTCCAGCCCCCATTCTCTGAGATCCCTAGCCATCTCTCCAGCTCCCCATTCTCTGACACCCACAGCCATCTCTCCAGCAGCCATTCTCTGACACCCACAGCCATCTCTCCAGCAGCCATTCTCTGACACCCCCAGCCATTTCTCCAGCACCCCATTCTCTGACACCACCAGCCATCTCACCAGCACCCCATTTTCCGACACCCCCAGCCATTTCATAAGCATCTTATTCTCTGACACCCCCAGCCATCTCTCCAGCACCCCATTCTCTGACACCCCAGCCATCTCACCAGCACCCCATTCTCTGACACCTCCATCCATCTCTCCAGCACCTATGCTCTGACACCCCCAGCCATCTCTCCATCACCCCATTCTCTGACACTCTAGCCATCTCTCCAGCACCACATTCTCTGACACCCTTAGCCATCTCTCTTGCACCCATTCTCTGACACCCCCAGCCATCTCTCCAGCATCCCATTCTTTGACACCCCTAACCATCTCACAAGCACCACATTCTCTGACACTTCATCCATCTCTCCAGCACCCATTCTCTGACACCTCCAGCCATCTTTCCAGCACCCCATTCTCTGAAACCCCCAGCCATCTCTCCAACACCCCATTCTCTGACATCCCAGCCATCTCTCCAGCACCCAATTATCTGACACTCCAGCCATCTCTCCAGCACCCCATTCTCTGACACCCCAGCATTCTGTCCAGCACCCATTGTCTTACACCCCCAGCCATCTCACCAGCACCCTATTCTCTGACAACCCAAGCAGTTTCATAAGCATCCTATTCTCTGACACTCCAAGCCATCTCTCCAGCACCCCATTCTCTAAAACCCCAAGCCATCTCTCCAGCACCTCATTCTCTGACACCTCCAGCCATCTTTCCAGCACCCCATTCTCTGAAACCGCCAGCCATCTCTCCAGCACCCCATTCTCTGACATCCCAGCCATCTCTCTAGCACCCAATTATCTGACACTCCAGCCATCTCTCCAGCACCTCATTCTCTGACACCCCAACCATCTCTCCAGCACCCATTCTCTGATACCGTCAGCCATCTCTCCAGCACCCCATTCTCTGACACCCGCAGCCATCTCTCCAGCACCTCATTCTCTGACACCCCCAGCTGTCTCTCCAGCACCCCAGCCATCTCTCCAGCACCCCATTCTCTGACACTCCAGTCATCTCTCCAGCACCTATTCTCTGACACCCCAGCCACCTCTCCAGGTCCTTATTCTCTAATATCCGAGACATCTCTCCAGCAGCCCATTCTCTGACAAACCAGCCACCTGTCCAGGACCCCAGCCATCTCTCCAGCACCCCAGCTATCTCTCCAACCCCCATTCTCTGACATCACTAGCCATCTCTCCAGCCCCCATTCTCTGACACCCCAGCTACCTTACCAGCACGCATTGTCTGACACCCCAACCATCTCTCCAGCACCCCAATCTCTGACATCCAGCCATCTCTCCAACACTCCATTCTCTGACACCACAACCAGCTCTCTAGTCCCCATTCTCTGACATCTCTAGCCATTTCTCCAGCACCCCTTTCTCTGACACCCCAGCCATCTCTCCAGCCCCCATTCTCTGAGATCCCTAGCCATCTCTCCAGCACCCCATTCTCTGACACCCACAGCCATCTCTCCAGCAGCCATTCTCTGACACCCACAGCCATCTCTCCAGCAGCCATTCTCTGACACCCCCAGCCATTTCTCCAGCACCCCATTCTCTGACACCCACAGCCATCTCTCCAGCAGCCATTCTCTGACACCCCAGCCATCTCTCCAGCACCCCATTCTCTGACACCCCCAGCCATTTCACCAACATCCCATTCTCTGACACCCCAGCCATCTCTCCAGCACCCCATTCTCTGACACCCCCAGCCATCTCACAAGCACCCAGTTCTCTGACACCCCCAGTCACCTCTCCAGCACCCATTCTCTGACACCCCCAGCCATCTCACCAGCACCCCATTCTCTGACAACCCCAGCCATCTCACCAGCACCCCATTCTCTGACACCCCCAGCCATCTCTCCTGCACCCGATTCTCTGACACCCCCAGCCATCTCTCCCAAACCCCATTCTCTGACACCCCCAGCCATCTCACCAGCACCCAATTTTCTGACACCCCCAGCCATTTCATAAGCATCTTATTCTCTGACACCCCCAGCCATCTCTCCAGCACCCCATTCTTTGACACCCCTAACCATCTCACAAGCACCACATTCTCTGACACTTCATCCATCTCTCCAGCACCCATTCTCTGACACCTCCAGCCATCTTTCCACCACCCCATTCTCTGAAACCCCCAGCCATCTCTTCAGCACCCCATTCTCTAACATCCCAGCCATCTCTCCAACACCCAATTATCTGACACTCCAGCCATCTCTCCAGCACCCCATTCTCTGACACCCCAGCATTCTGTCCAGCACCCATTGTCTTACACCCCCAGCCATCTCACCAGCACCCTATTCTCTGACAACCCAAGCAGTTTCATAAGCATCCTATTCTCTGACACCAACAGCCATCTCTCTAGCCTCCCATTCTCTGACACCCCAAGCCATCTCTCCAGCACCCTATTCTCTGACAACCCAAGCAGTTTCATAAGCATCCTATTCTCTGACACCCCCAGCCATCTCTCTAGCCTTCCATTCTCTGACACTCCAAGCCATCTTTCCAGCACCCCATTCTCTGAAACCCCAAGCCATCTCTCCAGCACCTCATTCTCTGACACCCCAACCATCTCTCCAGCACCCATTCTCTTACACCCTCAGCCATCTCTCCATCACCCCATTCTCTGACACCCCCAGCCATCTCTCTAGCACATCATTCTCTGACACCCCCAGCCGTCTCTCCAGCACCCCAGCCATCTCTCCAGCACCCCATTCTCTGATACTCCAGTCATCTCTCCAGCCCCCATTCTCTGAGATCCCTAGCCATCTCTCCAGCACCCCATTCTCTGACACCCACAGCCATCTCTCCAGCAGCCATTCTCTGACACCCACAGCCATCTCTCCAGCAGCCATTCTCTGACACCCCCAGCCATTTCTCCAGCACCCCATTCTCTGACACCCACAGCCATCTCTCCAGCACCCATTCTCTGACACCCCAGCCATCTCTCCAGCACCCCATTCTCTGACACCCCCAGCCATTTCACCAACATCCCATTCTCTGACACCCCAGCCATCTCTCCAGCACCCCATTCTCTGACACCCCCAGCCATCTCACAAGCACCCAGTTCTCTGACACCCCCAGTCACCTCTCCAGCACCCATTCTCTGACACCCCCAGCCATCTCACCAGCACCCCATTCTCTGACAACCCCAGCCATCTCACCAGCACCCCATTCTCTGACACCCCCAGCCATCTCTCCTGCACCCCATTCTCTGACACCCCCAGCCATCTCTCCCAAACCCCATTCTCTGACACCCCCAGCCATCTCACCAGCACCCAATTTTCTGACACCCCCAGCCATTTCATAAGCATCTTATTCTCTGACACCCCCAGCCATCTCTCCAGCACCCCATTCTTTGACACCCCTAACCATCTCACAAGCACCACATTCTCTGACACTTCATTCATCTCTCCAGCACCCATTCTCTGACACCTCCAGCCATCTTTCCAGCACCCCATTCTCTGAAACCCCCAGCCATCTCTTCAGCACCCCATTCTCTAACATCCCAGCCATCTCTCCAACACCCAATTATCTGACACTCCAGCCATCTCTCCAGCACCCCATTCTCTGACACCCCAGCATTCTGTCCAGCACCCATTGTCTTACACCCCCAGCCATCTCACCAGCACCCTATTCTCTGACAACCCAAGCAGTTTCATAAGCATCCTATTCTCTGACACCAACAGCCATCTCTCTAGCCTCCCATTCTCTGACACCCCAAGCCATCTCTCCAGCACCCTATTCTCTGACAACCCAAGCAGTTTCATAAGCATCCTATTCTCTGACACCCCCAGCCATCTCTCTAGCCTTCCATTCTCTGACACTCCAAGCCATCTTTCCAGCACCCCATTCTCTGAAACCCCAAGCCATCTCTCCAGCACCTCATTCTCTGACACCCCAACCATCTCTCCAGCACCCATTCTCTTACACCCTCAGCCATCTCTCCAGCACCCCATTCTCTGACACCCCCAGCCATCTCTCTAGCACATCATTCTCTGACACCCCCAGCCGTCTCTCCAGCACCCCAGCCATCTCTCCAGCACCCCATTCTCTGATACTCCAGTCATCTCTCCAGCACCTATTCTCTGACACCTCAGCCACCTCTTCAGCACCCTATTCTCTAATATCCGAGCCATCTTTCCAGCAGCCCATTCTCTGACAAACCAGCCATCTGTCCAGGACCCCAACCATCTCTCCAGCACCCCAGCTATCTCTCCAGCCCCCATTCTCTGACATCCCTAGCCATCTCTCCAGCTCCCATTCTCTGACACCCCCAGCCATCTCTCCAGCACCCCAATCTCTGACACCCCCAGCCATCTCTCCAGCACCCCAATCTCTGACACCCCCATCCATCTCTCCAGCACCCCATTCTCTGACACCCCCAGCTATCTTACCAGCACACATTGTCTGACACCCCCATCCATCTCTCCAGCACCCATTCTCTGACACCTCCAGCCATCTTTCCAGCACCCCATTCTCTGAAACCCCCAGCCATCTCCCCAGCACCCCATTCTCTGACATCCCAGCCATCTCTGCAGCACCCAATTATCTGACACTCCATCCATCTCTCCAGCACCCCATTCTCTGACACCCCAGCATTCTGTCCAGCACCCATTGTCTTACACCCCCAGCCATCTCACCAGCACCCTATTCTCTGACAACCCAAGCAGTTTCATAAGCATCCTATTCTCTGACACCCCCAGCCATCTCTCTAGCCTTCGATTCTCTGACACCCCAAGCCATCTCTCCAGCACCCTATTCTCTGACAACCCAAGCAGTTTCATAAGCATCCTATTCTCTGACACCCCCAGCCATCTCTCTAGCCTCCCATTCTCTGACACTCCAAGCCATCTCTCCATCACCCCATTCTCTGAAACCCCAAGCCATCTCTCCATCACCCCATTCTCTGACACCCCAACTATCTCTCCAGCACCCATTCTCTTACACCCTCAACCATCTCTCCAGCACCCCATTCTCTGACACCCCCAGCCATCTCTCCAGCACATCATTCTCTGACACCCCCAGCCGTCTCTCCAGCACCCCAGCCATCTCTCCAGCACCCCATTCTCTGATACTCCAGTCATCTCTCCAGCACCTATTCTCTGCCACCTCTGCCACCTCTCCAGAACCCTATTCTCTAATATCTGAGCCATCTTTCCAGCAGCCCTTTCTCTGACAAACTAGCCATCTGTCCAGGACCCCAGCCGTCTCTCCAGCACCCCAGCTATCTCTCCAGCCCCCATTCTCTGACATCCCTAGCCATCTCTCCAGCCCCCATTCTCTGACACCCCCAGCCATCTCTCCAGCACCCCAATCTCTGACACCCCCATCGATCTCTCCAGCACCCCATTCTCTGACACCCCCAGCTATCTTACCAGCACATATTGTCTGACACCCCCATCCATCTCTCCAGCACCCATTCTCTGACACCTCCAGCCATCTTTCCAGCACCCCATTCTCTGAAACCCCCAGCCATCTCCCCAGCACCCCATTCTCTGACATCCAAGCCATCTCTCCAGCACCCAATTATCTGACACTCCATCCATCTCTCCAGCACCCCATTCTCTGACACCCCAGCATTCTGTCCAGCACCCATTGTCTTACACCCCCAGCCATCTCACCAGCACCCTATTCTCTGACAACCCAAGCAGTTTCATAAGCATCCTATTCTCTGACACCCCCAGCCATCTCTCTAGCCTTCTATTCTCTGACACCCCCAGCCATCTCTCTAGCCTTCCATTCTCTGACACTCCAAGCCATCTCTCCATCACCCCATTCTCTGAAACCCCAAGCCATCTCTCCATCACCCCATTCTCTGACACCCCAACCAACTCTCCAGCACCCATTCTCTTACACCCTCAACCATCTCTCCAGCACCCCATTCTCTGACACCCCCAGCCATCTCTCCAGCACCCCATTCTCTGACACCCCCAGCCATCTCTCCAGCACATCATTCTCTGACACCCCCAGCCGTCTCTCCAGCACCCCAGCCATCTCTCCAGCACCCCATTCTCTGATACTCCAGTCATCTCTCCAGCACCTATTCACTGACACCTCTGCCACCTCTCCAGCACCCTATTCTCTAATATCTGAGCCATCTTTCCAGCAGCCCATTCTCTGACAAACCAGCCATCTGTCCAGGACCCCAGCCGTCTCTCCAGCACCCCAGCTATCTCTCCAGCCCCCATTCTCTGACATCCCTAGCCATCTCTCCAGCCCCCATTCTCTGACACCCCCAGCCATCTCTCCAGCACCCCAATCTCTGACACCCCCATCGATCTCTCCAGCACCCCATTCTCTGACACCCCCAGCTATCTTACCAGCACATATTGTCTGACACCCCCATCCATCTCTCCAGCACCCATTCTCTGACACCTCCAGCCATCTTTCCAGCACCCCATTCTCTGAAACCCCCAGCCATCTCCCCAGCACCCCATTCTCTGACATCCAAGCCATCTCTCCAGCACCCAATTATCTGACACTCCATCCATCTCTCCAGCACCCCATTCTCTGACACCCCAGCATTCTGTCCAGCACCCATTGTCTTACACCCCCAGCCATCTCACCAGCACCCTATTCTCTGACAACCCAAGCAGTTTCATAAGCATCCTATTCTCTGACACCCCCAGCCATCTCTCTAGCCTTCTATTCTCTGACACCCCAAGCCATCTCTCCAGCACCCTATTCTCTGACAACCCAAGCAGTTTCATAAGCATCCTATTCTCTGACACCCCCAGCCATCTCTCTAGCCTTCCATTCTCTGACACTCCAAGCCATCTCTCCATCACCCCATTCTCTGAAACCCCAAGCCATCTCTCCATCACCCCATTCTCTGACACCCCAACCATCTCTCCAGCACCCATTCTCTTACACCCTCAACCATCTCTCCAGCACCCCATTCTCTGACACCCCCAGCCATCTCTCCAGCACCCCATTCTCTGACACCCCCAGCCATCTCTCCAGCACATCATTCTCTGACACCCCCAGCCGTCTCTCCAGCACCCCAGCCATCTCTCCAGCACCCCATTCTCTGATACTCCAGTCATCTCTCCAGCACCTATTCTCTGACACCTCAGCCACCTCTCCAGCACCCTATTCTCTAATATCTGAGCCATCTTTCCAGCAGCCCATTCTCTGACAAACCAGCCATCTGTCCAGGACCCCAGCCGTCTCTCCAGCACCCCAGCTATCTGTCCAGCCCCCATTCTCTGACATCCCTAGCCATCTCTCCAGCACCCCATTCTTTGACACCCCTAACCATCTCACAAGCACCACATTCTCTGACACTTCATCCATCTCTCCAGCACCCATTCTCTGACACCTCCAGCCATCTTTCCAGCACCCCATTCTCTGAAACCCCCAGCCATCTCTCCAGCACCCCATTCTCTGACATCCAAGCCATCTCTCCAGCACCCAATTATCTGACACCCCAGCATTCTGTCCAGCACCCATTGTCTTACACCCCCAGCCGTCTCTCCAGCACCCCAGCTATCTCTCCAGCCCCCATTCTCTGACATCCCTAGCCATCTCTCCAGCCCCCATTCTCTGACACCCCCAGCCATCTCTCCAGCACCCCAATCTCTGACACCCCCATCCATCTCTCCAGCACCCCATTCTCTGACACCCCCAGCTATCTTACCAGCACACATTGTCTGACACCCCCATCCATCTCTCCAGCACCCATTCTCTGACACCTCCAGCCATCTTTCCAGCACCCCATTCTCTGAAACCCCCAGCCATCTCCCCAGCACCCCATTCTCTGACATCCCAGCCATCTCTCCAGCACCCAATTATCTGACACTCCATCCATCTCTCCAGCACCCCATTCTCTGACACCCCAGCATTCTGTCCAGCACCCATTGTCTTACACCCCCAGCCATCTCACCAGCACCCTATTCTCTGACAACCCAAGCAGTTTCATAAGCATCCTATTCTCTGACACCCCCAGCCATCTCTCGAGCCTTCCATTCTCTGACACTCCAAGCCATCTCTCCATCACCCCATTCTCTGAAACCCCAAGCCATCTCTCCATCACCCCATTCTCTGACACCCCAACCATCTCTCCAGCACCCATTCTCTTACACCCTCAACTATCTCTCCAGCCCCCATTCTCTGACATCCCCAGCCATCTCTCTAGCACCCTAATCTCTGACACCCCAGCCATCTCTCTAGCACCCTAATCTCTGACACCCCCAGCCATCTCTCCAGCACCCTAATCTCTGACACCCCAGCCATCTCTCTAGCACCCTAATCTCTGACACCCCCAGCCATCTCTCCAGCACCCTAATCTCTGACACCCCAGCCATCTATCTAGCACCTCATTCTCTGACTCCCCAGCCATCTATCCAGCACCCCATTCTCTGACACCCCCAGCCATCTCTACAGCACCCATTCTCTGACACCCCCAGCCATCTATCCAGCACCCCATTCTCTGACACACCCAGCCATCTCTACAGCACCCATTTTCTGACACCCCCAGCCATCTCTCCAGCCCCCATTCTCTGACACCCCCAGCCATCTCTCCAGCACCCATTCTCTGACACCCCCAGCCATCTCTCCAGCACCTAATTCTCTGACACCCCCAGCCATCTCTCCAACCCCCATTCTCTGACACCCCCAGCCATCTCTCCAACCCCCATTCTCTGACACCCCCAGCCATCTCTCCAGCACCCCATTATTGACATCACTGACAAACTCTAACACCCCTGTCATTTCTCCACCATTCTATTTTGGGTCACACAAACATCTATTTAGCACTCCATTCTGTGACACCCCCAACCAACTTTCTAGCACTCCATTCTTTGACAACCCAGCTATCTCTTCAGCACCCCATTCTCTTACACCCCATTTCTTCTCACCAGAACCCCATTCTCTGACACTCCATGCCATCTCTCAAGAGCACCATTCTGTGTCACCATTAGCCACCTCATCAGCACCTTATTCACTGACTACTCCAGCCATCTCCCCATCACCCCATTTGTTTACATCAAAGCCATCTTTTCAGCACTTTGGTCACTCCCATCCATCTCTTTACAACTCCCATCTAATTCTCACAAATCCCCAACACTGTCTCTAGAACCTAATTTTCTGACAATCCCAGCCATCATCCCCTGTTCCATCATTTTAGTCTATGACAAACCTAGCAAAGTTTTCATTTCCCAAATGTCTGACTCCCCCAGCCATCTCTCCAACACCAGTTCTTTGACACCCCCAGCAATCCTATGCTGGTCTTCTCCCTATTCAACCATCTTTCCAGCACCCTATTCTCTAGCACCCCCAGCCATCTCACCAGCACCCCAATCACTGTGACCCCAGCCATCTTTCCAGCACCTATTTCTCTGAAACCCCCAACCATCTCACAACTAGAGATGTGCACCGGACACTTTTCGGGTTTTGTGTTTTAGTTCAGAATCAGAATCAGCTTTGTTGGCCAGGTATACTTGCGTATGCTAGGAATATGTCTTCGGTTTGCTATAGAATAGCCAAGCAGGTAACAGATAAGCAGGTGGGGTGGGGGCAAGTAAACTCATACAGATAGGCATACCGTAGGGACACAAGTTAGTTACATGTACGTTTAGTCAGTCAATGTTCAGGAGTTCAGCAGGCGGATCGCTTGGGGAAAGAAACTTTTGAGGCTTCTGGTGGACCTGGCAGGGACGGACCTGTAACGCCTGCCTGAAGGAAGCAAATTAAACATTCTGTGGCCGGGGTGTAGCTGGTCTTTTACTATCTTCTTTGCCCGCTTTTTAACTCTGGACAGGTACAGGTCCTGGACTGAGGGAAGGTCGGCCCCTATGATCTTCTCTGCGGTTCTGACCACCTTTTGGAGCCTGCATCTGTCCCTCACGTTGGCGGAGCTGTACCATACCAGTATCGAGGAGCACAGTACCAACTCCAGTCGCAGAGTAGAAGAGGAGCAGAAGCTTCTCTGGGATCATGAACTTCCTTAGTTGCCTGAGGAAGCACAACCTCTGCTGCGCTTTCCCGACAGTTGCGTCAGTGTTGGACCCCATTTAAGGTCCCGGGAGACTGGGGTCCCTAGAAACTTGAAGGAGTCCACTAGCGATACCACACTGTCAGTAATCGTTAGCGGAGGTGCACTAGCTGACTTCTTCCTGAAGTCCACTATCATCTCGACAGTTTTGAGGGGGTTGTGCTCAAGGTTGTTGTGGCTGCACCACTGGGCCAACCATTCTACTTCCCGTCTATAGGCCAATTCATCCCCGTCCTTGATAAGGCCGATGACGGTGGCGAATTTGATGATCTTTACTGATTGCGCCTCTGAAGTGCAGTCATTTGTGTACAGGGAGAAGAGCAGGCATGGGTGGACACAGCCCTGAGTGGCCCCTGTATTAATGGACTGCGCTTGAGAGGTGAATTCCCCCGCTTTCACTACCTGTGTCCTGTCTGTCAGGAAGTCTACTATCCAGGAAATAGTAGCTTCTGGGACCCCTAGGTGAAGTCATTTGGGGTGGAGGATGCTGGGGACGATTATATTGAAGGACGGGATGAAATCGACAAACAGGACCCTCGCGTAGGTACCAGGAATGTCTAGGTACTGTAGAATATAGTGCAGGCGTAGGTTGACTGCATCCTTAACACACTAATTCGATCGATAGGCGAACTGTAGGGGGTCCAGTTGGGGGCCGGTCACAGTTTTCAGGTGATTCAAAACCAGACGCTCGAATGTTTTCATGACCACAGACGTCAGTGCTATCGGCCTGTAGTTGTTCAGGTTCGTGATAGAGGGTTTCTTGGGGACCGGGACGATAGTGGACCTTTTTGAGGCAGGAAGGGACTTTCTGTAGCTCCAGCGATTTATTGAAGATCTTGGTGAATATGGGGGTGAGCTGACCCGCACATGTTCTCAGGACAGATGGTGACACTCCGTCAGGACCCGGAGCTTTCCTGGGTTTGGCCCTTTTGAACAATACCTCCACCTCTTCTTGGGCGACTTGCAGTGGCTGGAGTTGGCCGTCGGTGTTCGGGGCATCGTACAGGTGATTGTTTGGGTCGCAGGAAACTTCCTTTGGGAACCTGCAGTAAAAGTGGTTCAGCTCGTCTGCTAGGTCTCGGTGCGTTGTGGTGGACTTCCATGTTTTCTTGTAGTTAGTTATGGATTGCATTCCTTTCCATACAGATACGGGGTCATTGGTGGAGAGATCGTTTGTCAGCTTGTCCGAGAACCGCTTTTTTGCTAGCTTGATTTCTTTAGTCAGAGAGTTTTGAATCTGGATCTCTGTTCGTGTTCAGGTTTTGGTTTTAGTCTTGGATCTGTATTTTTTACAAATAAATAAAAAACAGCTAAAATCACAGAATTTTTTTTTTGTTCCTACGGTATTAGTGACCTCAATAACATTCAGTTCCACTCATTTCCAGTCTATTCTGAACACCTCACAATATTGTTTTAGGCCAAAAGGTTGCACCGAGGTCGCTGGATGACTAAGCTAAGCGACACTAGTGTGCGGCACAAACACCTGGCCCATCTAGGAGTGGCACTGCAGTGGCAGAGTAGGAGGGCAGTTTTAAAAAGTAGGCCCCAAAGAGCACATGATGCAAAGAAGAAAAAGAGGTGCAAGATGGATTTGTACTTGGGCCCTCCCACCCACCCTTATGTTGTATAAACAGGACCAGGGCCGGTTCTAGACCTTGTGGCTCCCAGGCCGAAAGTTTCCTTTGGCGCCCCCCGAGATAAGATAGAGTTGGTGCGCGCTGGGCGTAGCTTCTTCATAGGGAAGGGGCGTGGCCACAGTTATCCCCCTGTACTTGTGCCCCCCTGTAGCTGTACCCCCCAGTAGCTGTGCCCCCTGTAGCTGTGCCCCCAGTAGCTGTGCCCCCAGTTGCTGTGCCCCCTGTAGCTGTGCACCCTGTAGCTGTGCCCCCAGTAGATTTGCCCCCAATAGCTGTGCCCCCTGTAGCTGTGCCTCCTGCAGCAGTGCCCCCTAGCTGTGCCCCCAGTAGATGTGCTCCCAGTAGCTGTGCCGCTTGTAGTTGTGCCCCAGTAGCTGTGCTGTGCCCCCTGTAGCAGTGCCCCCTACCTGTGCCCCCAGTAGCCTTGCCACGTGTAGCAGTGCTGCCAGTAGTTGTGCCCTCTGTAGCTGTGCCCCCAGTAGCTGTGCCCCTTGTAGCTATTCCCCCAGTTGATTTGCCCCCAGTTGCTGTGCCCCCTGTAGCAGTGGCCCCTGTAGTAGCGCCCCCAGTAGTTGTGACCCCTGTAGTAGCGCCACTTGCAAACACCAAAAAAAAAAAAAAAAACAATACTTACCAGCCCCGCTCCTGCTTCCAGACCGATGCTGCTCTGCCCTCCGGCCGCCGGCTCCTCACTATGGGAGAGACGTCATGACGTCTCCCCCATAGCAGTGCAGCACAGACACTAGAGGTCAATTATGACCTCTAGTGTCTGTCACTGGTGCCGGCTGCAGCCGGGGAGAGCAGGGATCAGTAGTAGCGGCTCTTGCCACGGCAGTGGCGGCGGCAGCCCAGGCAAAAAGCCTGCTTTCCCGTGGCAAGAGCCGCTACTGAACAATACATGCACACTTTAACAAACCAATCATTATAGCGACAGGGTCTGCCACACGACTGTGGCTGAAATTATTGGTTTGTTTGGGCCTCCACCAAAAAAGAAGCAATCAATCTCTCCTTGTACAAACTGGCTCTACAGAGGCAAGATGTCCACCTCATCCTCAGATTCCCTTCCCCCCCTTCAGTGTTTACATCCTCATCCTCACAGAGAAATAATATTCAAACATAACCACATCAGTTAGGTGTCAGAGGACTGCTTACGCGATTACCCAAAGTTTCTGAACTTGACACTGACTTATGATGAATGCACTGCAGGTGACGTATAAGGGAGGATGTTCCTAGGTGGTTAACGTCCTTACCCCTACTTATTATGGTTTGACAAAGGCAACAGATGGCTTGACAGCTGTTGTCCGGATTTGTGGAGAAATAATTCCACACCGAAGAGGTGGCTTTTTGGTATTTTGCCCAGGCATGACAATGGGCTTTTACATCCCATGGCCAACAACTGTCTCCCCCGGTGCCTTATTCAAACAAACCACATCACCATCAGAATCCTCATTGTCAACTTGCTCCTCAGCGCCAGCTACACCAATATCCTCCTCATCCTGGTGTACTTCTACAGTGACATCCTCAATCTCAATATCAGCAACTGGACTGGCGGTGCTCCTCCCAGCACTTGCAGAGGGCGTGCAAATGGCGGTTGAAGCCTCCTCTTCCCATACAGTGTTGTGAAGGTCAGGCCTAGACATCGCAACCCTGTATTTTCACAACACCCCTGTAATTTTACAGCATACAAGACAGGGCCAGTGTACATTGATTTTCACTGCGCCCTAGAATAATTACAGCATACAAGACAGGGCCAGTGTACATTGATTTTCACTGCGCCCTAGAATAATTACAGCATACAAGACAGGGCCAGTGTACATTGTTTTTCACTGCACCCTAGAATTATTACAGCATACAAGACAGGGCCAGTGTACATTGATTTTCATTGCACCCCTGAATTTTTTCAACATACAGGGCTAGTATAATGTTATTTGAACAGCAGCACCCCTATATTTTACAGCATGCAGCAGTGTGCTTTTAATTTTTGACAACTGCACCCCTGAGTTTTTATAGCATACAGCACAGGTTCTCAAACTCGATCCTCAGGACCCCACACGGTGCATGTTTTGCAGGTCTCCTCACAGAATCACAAGTGACATAATTAACTCCACCTGTGGACCTTTTAAAATGTGTCAGTGATTAATTAATACACCTGTGCACCTGCTTGGTTACCTGCAAAACATGCACTGTGTGGGGTCCTGAGGACCGAGTTTGAGAACCACTGGCATACAGGGTCAGTGTAATCTCATTTGAACAGCAACACCCCTATATTTTACAGCATACAGCAGTGTGCTTTTAACTTTTAACTGCACCCCTGAGTTTTTACAACATTCAGGGCCAGCAGTACCCCTATATTTTACAGCATACAGCAGTGTGCTTTTCATTTTTAACAACTGCACCCCTGAATTTTTACAACATACAAGGCCAGCAGCACCCCTATATTCTCCAGCATACAAGAGGACAGTGCCCCTGCACCCTGTACAATAGAGTGACAGCCAGGACAGCAACACCCATGTATAGCTGATGCACATGAAACACCAGTGACAGCCAGGACAGCACCCTAACACAGCACAAGTACACCACAGTGACTGCAGCATCTCCCCTACAGAGCACACACTAACCCCACCCGACGCCACCACCCACAGAGAGACAGAGGTCTGTCTCCCTCATTCTCCAAGTCCGGAGTGAAAATGGCGGCGACGCGCAGCTGTTCATATGGAATCCAAATCTTGTGAGAATCTGAAAGCAGGATGATGATGTTTTTCCTCAGTCTGGCGGGAAGTCCCGAGCCAGACTCGGATTCGGGCTCGGGACGTGATGTTCAGGGGGGTTCAATTCTCAGGAAACCGAACCAGCTCATCTCTAGAGCATACCTGTGTGTCTTGTTTATTTTATTCATATTTCTCTGACGTCCTAGTGGATGCTGGGAACTCCGTAAGGACCATGGGGAATAGCGGCTCCGAAGGAGGCTGGGCACTCTAGAAAGATTTATGACTACCTGGTGTGCACTGGCTCCTCCCACTATGACCCTCCTCCAAGCCTCAGTTAGATCTTGTGCCCGGCCGAGGTTGGATGCACACTAGGAGCTCTCCTGAGCCTCTAGAAAGAAAGTATAGAATTAGGTTTTTTATTTTCAGTGAGACCTGCTGGCAACAGGCTCACTGCAGCGAGGGACTAAGGGGAGAAGAAGCGAACTCGCCTGCTTGCAGCCGGATTGGGCTTCTTAGGCTACTGGACACCATTAGCTCCAGAGGGATCGACCGCAGGCCCAGTCCTTGGTGTTCGGTCCCGGAGCCGCGCCGCCGTTCCCCTTACAGAGCCAGAAGCAAGAAGAGGTCCGGAAAAACGGCGGCAGAAGACATCAGTCTTCACCAAGGTAGCGCACAGCACTGCAGCTGTGCGCCATTGCTCCTCATACACACTTCACACTCCGGTCACTGAGGGTGCAGGGCGCTGGGGGGGGGCGCCCTGAGCAGCAATAAAAACACCTTGGCTGGCAAAAACTCCACAATATATAGTCCCAGAGGCTATATATGTGGAAAATAGTACCCCTGCCAGAATATGGAAAAAAGCGGGAGAATAGTCCGCGGAAAATGGGCGGAGCTATCTCTCACAGCACACTGGCGCCATTTCTCCTTCACAGATCCGCTGGAAGGAAGCTCCCTGGCTCTCCCCTGCAGTCTACACTACAGAACAGGGTAAAAACAGAGAGGGGGGGCACTAAAATTAGGCGCAGTATATAATATATAGAAAAAGCAGCTATAGGGGACATAACTCAGTTAGTCCCTGCATTATATAGCGCTCTGGTGTGTGCTGGCATACTCTCACTCTGTCCCCCCAAAGGGCTTTTGTGGGTCCTGTCCTCATTCGGAGCATTCCTTGTGTGTGTGCGGTGTGTCGGTACGGCTGTGTCGACATATTTGATGAGGATAATGATGTGGAGGCGGAGCAGATGCCTTTAGAAGGGATGTCACCCCCTGCGGGGCAGACACCTGAGTGGATGAGCTTATGGAAAGTAATGAGTGCACGTATAGACTCCTTACATAAGAAAATTGACGACATGCCAAATGTGGGACAGCCGACTTCTCAGCTCGTGCCTGCCCAGGCGTCGCATGGGTCGTCAGGGGCTCTAAAACGCCCGCTACCGCAAGCAGACCCAGATGTCGACACTGATACTGACACCAGTGTCGACGACGATGAGTCTAACCTGATGCCCACTAAGGCCATTCACTGCATGATTGAGGCAATGAAAGAGGTGTTACACATTTCTGATATAACTACAGGTACCACTAAAAAGGGTATTATGTTTGGAGAGAAAAAACTACCCGTAGTTTTTCCCCCATCAGATGAATTAAATGAAGTGTGTGAAGAAGCGTGGGCTTTCCCTGATAAAAAATTGGTAATTCCTAAGAAGGTACTAATGGCGTTCCCTTTCCCGCCAGAGGATAGGTCACGTTGGGAAACACCCCCCAGGGTGGATAAAGCGCTCACACGTTTGTCTAAAAAGGTGGCACTACCGTCTCCGGATACGGCCGCCCTCAAGGAATCTGCTGATAAAAAGCAGGAGGCGATCCTGAAGTCTGTATATACACACTCAGGCATTATACTTAGGCCAGCTATTGCGTCAGCTTGGATGTGCAGTGCTGCCGCTTCGTGGTCAGATAAACTGTCAGAAAATATTGACACATTAGACAGAGACACGATCCTGTTAACCATAGACCATATAAAAGACTCAGTCTTATATATGAGAGATGCACAGAGGGAAATCTGCCGGCTGGCATCTAAAGTAAGTGCATTGTCCATTTCTGCTAGGAGAGGCTTATGGACTCGCCAGTGGACAGGAGATGCAGATTCTAAAAAGCACATGGAAGTGTTGCCATATAAGGGTGAGGAATTATTTGGGGATGGTCTCTCGGACCTAGGCCCTCATTCCGAGTCGTTCGCTCGGTAATTTTCATTGCATCGCAGTGAAATTCCGCTTAGTACGCATGCGCAATATTCGCACTGCGACTGCGCCAAGTAATTTAACAATGAAGATAGTATTTTTACTCACGGCTTTTTCTTCGCTCCGGCGATCGTAGTGTGATTGACAGGAAATGGGTGTTACTGGGCGGAAACACGGCGTTTTATGGGCGTGTGGATAAAAACGCTACCGTTTCCGGAAAAAACGCAGGAGTGGCCGGAGAAACAGGGGAGTGTCTGGGCGAATGCTGGGTGTGTTTGTGACGTCAAACCAGGAACGACAAGCACTGAACTGATCGCAGATGCCGAGTAAGTCTGAAGCTACTCAGAAACTGCTAAGTAGTTTGTAATCGCAATATTGCGAATACATCGTTCGCAATTTTAAGAAGCTAAGATTCACTCCCAGTAGGCGGCGGCTTAGCGTGTGTAACTCTGCTAAAATCGCCTTGCGAAAAAGGGGGAAAAAGGCTGCAAAAAACAGCAGGTTCCCAGGAGCAAAAGTCCTCCCCCGCTTCTTCTTCCAAGTCCGCCGCATGACGGTGGGGCTCCACAGGCGGAGCCAGGTACGGTGGGGGGTCGCCTCAAGAATTTCAGCGATCAGTGGGCTCGCTCACAGGTGGATCCCTGGATCCTGCAAATAGTATCTCAGGGGTACAAACTGGAATTCGAGGCGTCCCCACCCCACCGGTTCCTAAAATCTGCCTTGCCGATTGCTCCCTCAGACAGGGAGGCGGTGCTAGCGGCAATTCACAAGCTGTATTCCCAGCAGGTGATAATCAAGGTACCCCTACTTCAACAAGGCCGGGGTTATTATTCCACACTATTTGTGGTACCGAAACCGGACGGTTCGGTGAGACCCATTTTAAATTTAAAATCCTTGAACACGTACATAAAAAAAATTCAAGTTCAAGATGGAATCGCTCAGGGCGGTTATTGCAAGCCTGGACGAGGGGGATTACATGGTATCCCTGGACATCAAGGATGCTTACTTGCATGTCCCCATTTACCATCCTCACCAGGAGTACCTCAGATTTGTGGTACAGGATTGCCATTACCAATTCCAGACGCTGCCGTTTGGCCTGTCCACGGCACCGAGGGTATTTACCAAGGTTATGGCGGAAATGATGATACTCCTTCGAAAAAAGGGAGTTTTAATTATCCCGTACTTGGACGATCTCCTAATAAAAGCGAGGTCCAAGGAACAGTTGTTGGTGGGAGTAGCACTATCTCAGGAGGTGCTGCACCAGCACGGCTGGATTCTGAATATCCCAAAGTCACAGCTGGTTCCGACGACACGGCTACTGTTCCTGGGTATGATTCTGGATACAGTCCAGAAGAAAGTGTTTCTCCCGGAGGAGAAAGCCAGGGAGTTGTCATCTCTAGTCAGAGACCTCCTGAAACCAAAACAGGTATCAGTGCATCGCTGCACACGGGTCCTGGGAAAGATGGTGGCTTCTTACGAAGCAATTCCCTTCGGCAGGTTCCATGCCAGAATCTTTCAGTGGGACCTGTTGGACCAGTGGTCCGGATCGCATCTTCAGATGCATCGCTTAATAACCCTGTCTCCAAGAACCAGGGTGTCTCTACTGTGGTGGCTGCAGAGTGCCCATCTTCTAGAGGGCCGCAGGTTCGGCATACAGGACTGGGTCCTGGTGACCACGGATGCCAGCCTTCGAGGCTAGGGGGCAGTCATACAGGGAAGAAACTTCCAAGGACTATGGTCGAGTCAGGAGACTTCCCTTCACATAAATATTCTGGAACTAAGGGCCATCTACAATGCCCTAAGTCAAGCAAGATCCCTGCTCCTACACCAGCCGGTGCTGATCCAGTCAGACAACATCACGGCAGTCGCCCATGTAAATCGACAGGGCGGCACAAGAAGCAGGATGGCGATGGCAGAAGCCACAAGAATTCTCCGATGGGCGGAGAATCATGTACTAGCACTGTCAGCAGTGTTCATTCCGGGAGTGGACAACTGGGAAGCAGACTTCCTCAGCAGACACGACCTCCACCCGGGAGAGTGGGGACTTCACCCAGAAGTCTTCCAGATGCTGGTAAACCGTTGGGAAAACCCACAGGTGGACATGATGGCGTCCCGTCTCAACAAAAAGTTAAAAAGATATTGCGCCAGGTCAAGGGACCCTCAGGCGATAGCTGTGGACGCTCTAGTGACACCGTGGGTGTACCAGTCGGTTTATGTGTTCCCTCCTCTGCCTCTCATTCCAAAGGTATTGAGAATAATAAGAAAGCGAGGAGTAAACACAATTCTCGTGGTTCCGGATTGGCCAAGACGAGCGTGGTACCCGGAACTTCAAGAGATGCTCTCAGAGGACCCGTGGCCTCTACCGCTCAGACAGGACCTGATACAGCAGGGGCCCTGTCTGTTCCAAGACTTACCGCGGCTGCGTTTGACGGCATGGCGGTTGAACACCGGATCCTAAAGGAAAAGGGTATTCCGGAAGAAGTCATTCCTACGCTTATTAAGGCCAGGAAAGATGTTACGGCAACGCATTATCACCGCATATGGCGGAAATATGTTGCATGGTGCGAGGCCAATAAGGCCCCAACAGAGGAATTTCAAGCAGGAGTGGATATGGGCCTAAAACTAGGCTCCATAAAAGTACAGATCTCGGCTCTGTCGATTTTCTTTCAAAAAGAACTAGCTTCAGTACCTGAAGTTCAGACATTTGTGAAAGGAGTGCTGCATATTCAGCCCCCATTTGTGCCTCCTGTGGCACCTTGGGATCTCAACGTGATGTTGAGTTTCTTAAAATCACATTGGTTTGAGCCACTAAAAACCGTGGATCTGAAATATCTCACGTGGAAAGTGGTCATGTTATTAGCCTTGGCTTCAGCCAGGCGAGTGTCAGAATTGGCGGCTTTATCATGTAAAAGCCCTTATCTGATTTTCCATATGGATAGGGCAGAGTTGAGGACTCGTCCCCAATTTCTCCCTAAGGTGGTGTCAGCGTTTCACCTGAACCAGCCTATTGTGGTGCCGGCGGCTACTAGTGAATTGGAGGACTCCAAGTTGCTAGACGTTGTCAGGGCCCTGAAAATATATGTTTCCAGGACGGCTGGAGTCAGAAAATCTGACTCGCTGTTTATCCTGTATGCACCCAACAAGCTGGGTGCTCCTGCTTCTAAGCAGTCTATTGCTCGCTGGATTTGTAGTACAATTCAGCTTGCACATTCTGTGGCAGGCATACCACAGCCAAAATCTGTAAATGCCCATTCCACAAGGAAGGTGGGCTCATCTTGGGCGGCTGCCCGAGGGGTCTCGGCTTTACAACTTTGCCGAGCAGCTACTTGGTCAGGGGCAAACACGTTTGCAAAATTCTACAAATTTGATACCCTGGCTGAGGAGGACCTGGAGTTCTCTCATTCGGTGCTACAGAGTCATCCGCACTCTCCCGCCCGTTTGGGAGCTTTGGTATAATCCCCATGGTCCTTACGGAGTTCCCAGCATCCACTAGGACGTCAGAGAAAATAAGAATTTACTCACCGGTAATTCTATTTCTCGTAGTCCGTAGTGGATGCTGGGCGCCCATCCCAAGTGCGGATTGTCTGCAATACTTGTAAATAGTTATTGTTAACTAAAGGGTTATTGTTGAGCCATCTGTTGAGAGGCTCAGTTGTTTTTCATACTGTCAAACTGGATATAGTATCACGAGTTGTACGGTGTGATTGGTGTGGCTGGTAAGAGTCTTACCCGGGATTCTAAATCCTTCCTTATTATGTCAGCTCGCCCGGGCACAGTGTTCTAACTGAGGCTTGGAGGAGGGTCATAGTGGGAGGAGCCAGTGCACACCAGGTAGTCATAAATCTTTCTAGAGTGCCCAGCCTCCTTCGGAGCCCGCTATTCCCCATGGTCCTTACGGAGTTCCCAGCATCCACTACGGACTACGAGAAATAGAATTACCGGTGAGTAAATTCTTATTTTTACTTTTAAATAAAGCAGCCCCTTAGATGTTTTAGCAGCCCCTGGGGAGCCCCCGCAGCAGCCCCGGTTTGGGTAAGTTGAGTTTGGGTGGGTTTGGTACAGTTCTAAGCAGGACTGTGCGGTGAATGTTTTTTTATTCATCACCTGCCCTAGTGGAAGTTACCACTCTAGTCCAAACTAATTTCATACTACAAGTAGGACTGTGGGAAGAAGCAATGCTAACCTCTGTGCCATCAGCATGCATCAGCCTGGCAAGCCAGACATCTTCCTGGCGGTAAGACACCATGAGACTCCATACTGGGCCCTTATTCAGTAACTGTGCATCACAGGAGCTCCTAGCCCATCTAGAGCTGCAGTGCAATGGAAAGCTGATGCAATGCAAGTTCACTGAAACTCCGTTCTAACACTGCGAGGTCTTGTGATAACCCTACGCAGCGCTTACACTGTACAATTATTAAGGAGAAAACATTTACAAAATAAATGAAAAGAATCCTGTACAACAAATGCTCATCCCGTAAATAATCCCAAAATGTGGAACATTAATAAATCAAAATTAAGGTTGATTAATTGGAGCCATTCATTTGAGTCCCTAATATGAAATAATTGAGCAGAACCTCTCTCTAATGCTGGGTACACAGTGAACACTAGAAGATATATCTACTAGAGATGAGTGGGTTCAGACAGGGCACCCCTGGAATTATATGGCAGACATATAGACATAGGTGTTTTTGGAAAATTTAGTTTTCTCTGGCATTTGCCAGAGAAAATGAAGTAGGAGATGTTGCCATGTCACATTCCGCTGGATTATGATTCTGTCTCTTCTGACTGGCTTTGGCCACAAATGTGGTCTCTCCCATTGTGTACTCATATGTTTATTGGAAAACACTTTGTCAAACTTGGAATTTCCATCTGGTTGTGGTGTTGAAGCTTGTTTCATATTCTGCTCTAGGCTTTAGTTTAAATCTTGGATCAAGTACAGCAGCACCCCTGGAATTATACGGCAGCGCCTCTGGACTTATACAGCAGATAGGCAACACCCCTTGACTTATACAGCATAGGCAGCACCTATGGAGAATTACACAGCACAGCAGACAGGGAGCAGCACCCCTGGACTTAAATGACAGTGGGGCAGCACCCCTGGACTGATAGGGCAGAGAGACAGCACCCCATTACAGCAACCCAGGACAGTGCCCCTTCATTTTTAAAGCACACAGGACAGCACCACAGTGCCCATTTATTGTTTAAGCAAACAGGACAGTGCCCCTTTATTTTTACAGCACACAAGACAGTGCCCTTTTATTTATCTTACGTCCTAGAGGATGCTGGGGTCCACATTGGTACCATGGGATTTAGATGGGTCAACCAGGAGCCATTGGCACTTTAAGAGTTTGAGAGTGTGGGCTGGCTCCTCCCTCTATGCCCCTCCTACCAGACTCAGTTTAGAAAATGTGCCCAGAGGAGCCGGTCACAGCTAGGGTAGCTCTACAGAGTTTTCTTAGTAAAAGTTATTTTTTAGAGTTTATTGTTTTACAGGGAGGCTGCTGGCAACAGCCTCCCTGCAGCGAGGGACTTAGGGGGGGGGGAGCAGTGTCCACCCTGCAGGGTCTGAGCCACTGTCTCCGCTGACTGGACACTGAGCTCCAGAGGGGATAGATCGTTCCGCGCCACAGGGGATTGCTCACCCCAGCAGCATGCCGCCACCCCCTTGCAGAGCTGAAGATTGTGGCGAGTGAGACACCAACCCCCCTAGCAAGCGGGGGGCCGGTGTGAAGATGGCAGCATCAGGGTAAGGAGCGCAGTATTAACTGCGCTCCGGGAGGCTCAGCGGTACATTGTGCGGCGCTATGAGGGGCGCCCTGAGCCAGCGCCTGCACCCTACACTGGTCACTCAGCCTGTCGGGGTCCCCGTATCTCAGCCAGCATCAATCCTCAGGCCAGTATAATCCTATGAAGAGCGGGAAGACAGCGCCATTTTGGGGGCGGAGCTTCTCCTCAATGCGGACCCAGCAGTGTTTAGCGCCATTTTCCTGCCTGCACAGCGCTGTCCAGGAAAGAAGCAAGTCCATCCACAGCAATCTCCAGCTATCTCACAGTACCAGGGGGTTGTAGAAGGGGGGGGGGGGGCTGCAAAACGGCTGTGTAACCTATTAAGGTACACAGTCAGTGCTCATAAGGGTCTCCCTTATATGTATAAAAGCGCTGTGTGTGGGTTGGCTCCAATCTCTGTGTCTCTGTTGCCATTCTTGGGTAGAAACTCTGTCTGTATCCCGTGTGTGTGTGTGTGTGTGTGTGTGTGTGTGTGTGTGTGTGTGTGTGTGGAGTGTTTATGGTCACCAATAGCAATGTCCAGGGACTCTGTGTCATATGCTGCAGAGGATTTGTCCTCTCAAGATGATCCCATTCCATGTAATCAGGATTGCACTGATTTAGCACAGATTCCAACAAGGGAGCCGGAATGGTTATCCTCTATCAAACATATGATTTCTCAGATTTCACAGAGGGTTGCACAAAATGAATCTGCTACCAAGGTGCTGCAGAATATGGCAGTATGGCCCAGTTCTGGTACCTCAGGTCCCCCCGCTGTGTACTCCCATAAGCGTCCTTTAGCACAAGTTATGCAGGATGACACCGATACAGATTCTGACGGTGATGATGGGGTACGGGGGACAGCATCTCTTGCTAAAGGGGTTCAGTTGATGATAGAGGCTATTGGAGATGTGTTGAATATTGCTGATACAACACCTGAGCAGGTTGAGGAGGCTTACTTCACTGACAATAAGAAAGCCTTGCTAACCTTCCCGGCGTCAAAGGAATTAAATGTTATATTTGAAAAGGCTTGGGAAAACCCTGAGAAAAAATTCCAGCTCCCTGAGAGGGTTCTGGTAGCGTTTCCATTACCTGTTGAGGATAGGAAAAAATGGGAAACCCCGCCTATTGTTGACTCGTCAGTATCCAGACTTTCACAAAAGGTGGTTTTGCCTGTTCCGGGATCTACCGCCTTGAAAGAGCCGTCTGATCATAAGATTGATAATACGCTCAAATCCATGTACAAGGCTTCAGGTGCTATACTGCGTCCCACTATTGCCAGTGCTTGGATTGCCAAAGCTATAGTAAAGTGGTCTGTCACCTTACTTGAAGATTTGGATACTATGGATAAGGATGATGTTGGCTTATTTTTGCGCAACATTCAGGATTCAGCGGGATTTCTTTCTGGTGGAATCCATGAAAGATCTGGGTTCCATGGCTGCAGGAATTTCTTCCATGTCGGTCTCAGCGCGGCGAGGACTGTGGCTACATCAATGGTCTGCCGACACAGAATCCAGGAAAAGTGTGGAGTCCCTACCATATACAGGTCAGGCTCTCTTTGGAGAAGTGCTAGATGCGTGGATTTCCACGGCTACAGCGGGTAAGTCTCCCTTTCTTCCCTCAGCTGTTCCTGCTCAGAAGAAACCGTTTTCTTCACCTACATCACAGCCCTTTCGGACTACGAAGCCCAGAAAGGCCAGGCCGTCCAACATCTTCTTTTGGGGAGGTAAGCCCAAGTCCAAGAGACCCGCTACGGCAGGTTCCCAGGAACAGAAACCTATTTCAGGTACACCAAAGTCCTCCACGTGACGGTGGACTACTGGTCCCAGAGGTGGGGCCGGTGGGAGCGATACTCAGGCAGTTCAGCCACGTCTGGGTGTCATCCGGCCTGGATCCCTGGGTGCAAGATATTGTGTCCCTGGGGTACAGGCTGGAGTTTCAAAATCTCCCCCCTCACCGATTTTTCAAATCAGGTTTACCAGCTCGGCTGGCAGACAGGACGGTCCTACAAGCCGCCGTCCAGAAATTGGTGGAGTCACAAGCCATTGTGCCCATACCACCTCATATGCACAACAAGGGTTACTATTTGAACCTTTTCGTGGTACCGAAACCGGATGGTTCGGTCAGGCCCATTCTGAACCTAAAGTCACTAAACCTCTTTCTGAAGGAGTTCAAGTTCAAAATGGAGTCTCTAAGAGCGGTGATATCAAGTCTGGAAGAGGGAGAATTCCTGGTATCCCTGGATATCAAGGATGCGTACCTCCACATTCCGATCTGGCTGCCGCATCAGGCGTATCTCCGCTTTGCCTTGTTGGGCTGTCATTTACAGTTCCAGGCCCTGCCATTCGGCCTCTCAACGGCACCGAGGGTATTCACCAAGGTGATGGCAGAGATGATGGTTGTCCTTCGCAGACAGGGGGTGAACATCATTCCATATCTGGACGATCTGCTGATAAAGGCATCGTCCAGTGAGAAACTATTGCGGTCCATTGCTCTCACGACCGATCTTCTCAGTGTCCATGGTTGGATTCTGAACCTTCCAAAATCATCCGGGATGTCCTGAAGCCAGCCCGGGTGTCAGTTCATCAATGCATTCACCTTCTGGGAAAGATGGTGGCCTCTTACGAAGCTCTCCAGTACGGAAGTTTTCATGCTCGGTCCTTTCAACTGGATCTCCTGGAAAAGTGGTCAGGATCTTATCTGAGAATTTGTCTGTCGCCAAAGGCCAGGATTTCGCTCCTCTGGTGGCTCCAACTACCTCACCATCTGGAGGGCCACAGGTTTGGGATTCAGGACTGGATCCTTCTAACAAAGGATGCAAGCCTCCGGGGCTGGGGCGCAGTCACTCAAGGGGATACCTTCCAAGGAAGGTGGTCAATTCTGGAAGTCGGCCTATTAAGAGCCAAATACAACGGTCTTCTTCAGGCAGCCCATCTTCTAAGAAATCAGGCCATTCAAGTGCAGTTGGACAACGTAACAACAGTGGCTTACATAAACCGACAGGGCGGAACAAAGAGCAGAGCTGCCATGGTGGAGGTAACAAGAATCCTCCTTTGGGCAGAAAAACACGCGTTGGCGCTGTCAGCAATCTTCATTCCGGGAGTAGACAACTGGGAAGCAGACTTCCTCAGAAGACACGATCTCCATTCGGGGGGAGTGGGGTCTCCATCTGGAGGTGTTAAAAGACAAAACAGACCTTTGGGGATTACCCCAAATAGACATGATGGCCTCTCATCTCGACAAGAAGCTTTGGCGTTATTGTTCCAGGTCGGGGGACCCACAGGCATTGGCAGTGGATGCCCTGGTGTCTCCGTGGGTGTTCAAGTTGGTGTATGTGTTTCCACCACTTCCACTCATCCCAAGAATCCTAAAGCTCATAAGGAGAACAAGGGTTCAAGCGATCCTCATTACTCCAGATTGGCCGAGAAGGGCTTGGTACGTGGACCTTCTGGATCTACTACAAGAAGAGCCAAGGCCCCTTCCCTTCGAGAGGACCTGCTGCAGCAGGGGCCGTTCTCCTATCAGGACTTACCATGACTACGTTTGACGGCATGGAGGTTGAATGCCTGATACTAGCTCGGAAGGGCATTCCGAACAAAGTTATTCCTACCCTGATACAGGCTAGGAAAGGAGTAACGTCTAAACATTACTATCGTATTGGGAAAAAAATATGTGTCTTGGTGTGAGTCCAAAAAGTTTCCTACGGTGGAGTTTCAACTGGGACGGTTTCTCCTCTTCCTGCAGGCAGGAGTGGATATGGGCCTGAGGTTGGGATCTGTGAAGGTCCAGATTTTGGCCCTATCCATTTTCTTCCAGAAACAATTGGCTGCCCTTCCTGAGGTTCAGACCTTTTTGAAGAGAGTTCTGCACATCCAGCCTCCCTGTGTACCGCCTACGGCGCCATGGGATCTTAACGTGGTATTGCAGTTTCTCCAATCTGACTGGTTTGAGCCTCTGCAAGAGGTGGAGGTCAAGTTTCTTACGTGGAAGGCTGTCACTTTGTTGGCCTTAGCTTCTGCTAGACGTGTGTCGGAGTTGGGGGCTTTGTCTTGTAAGAGCCCCTACTTGATCTTCCATGAAGATAGAGCTGAGCTCCGGACATGTCAGCAGTTTCTTCCGAAGGTTGTGTCGGCATTTCATATCAACCAACCTACTGTGGTGCCAGTTGCTACTGACTCCTCAATTTCATCTAAGTCCTTAGATGTGGTAAGGGCTCTGAAGATCTATGTGAAGAGGACTGCTCGTCACAGAAAATCGGACTCTCTTTTTGTCCTATATGATCTAGAGATGAGCGGGTTCGGTTCTCAGAGAACCGAACCCTACCGAACTTTGCCTTCCGAGTCCGGATCTGAGTCCGGCTCGGGTTTTCCCGCCTGACTGAAACCCGAACGCGGCAAAACGTCATCATCCCGCTGTCGGATTCTCGTGGGATTTGGATTCCATATAAGGATCCGCGCGTCACGCCCATTTTCACTCCAGTCTCGGAGAGTGTATAGAGAGGACGTGTCCTCAGTGTTCAGTGTCTGTGTGGGGGCGGGAAAGTGGGGTGGCAAGTGTTGTGCTGCTCAGTCCAGTCCAGTGTAGTCAGTGTATTGTGCTGCATCAGTCCAGGCAGTCACAGTGTGGGTGTTCTCTGCTGCCATATATCCAGTGTAGCCGTATAAGTGGTGCTGTGTTGTGCAGACCAGTGGTAGTGTCCTGTCTCATCAGTAATTCCAGTGACGATATACGCTGCTGCTATATGTCCACTGCTGCAGTATAACAATTATAACAACCTGTTGGGCTGCATCAGACCAGTGGCAGTGTCCTGTGTCGTCAGTAATTACAGTCATTCCTGTGCCGCATATTCTCATATAACTCCCAAAAAATAATGGAGAACAAACATTTTGAGGATAAAATAGGGAAAGATCAAGAAGAACCACTTCCTCCTAGTGCTGAAGCTGCTGCCACTAGCCATGACATAGACAAGGAAATGCCATCAACGTCATCTGCCAAGGCTGATGCCCAATGTGATAGTAGAGGGCGTGTAAAATCCAAAAAGCCAATGTTCAGTAAAAAGACCCAAAAAAAGAAATTTAAATGGTCTGAGGAGAAACGTAAACTTGCCAATATGCCATTTACGACACGGAGTGGCAAGGAACGGCTGAGGCCCTGGCATATGTTCATGACTAGTGCTTCAGCTTCATATGACTATGGAAGCACTCATAACTGAGGCCTTGACACTTATGTTGGTGTTAGACGTGCGTCCGGTATCCGCCATTAGTGCAGTGGGATTTAGACAATTGATGGAGGTATTGTGTCCCCGGTACCAAATCCCATCTAGATTCCACTTCACTAGGCAGGCGATAGCGAGATTTTGCCATTTAATTCTAGTGATTTGGACGTATAATTACAGTGATTTTGCCAATTAATGTCAGTGATTTATAATTATTAATTACAGTGATCTTGCCAATTAATTCCAGTGATTTGGACGTATAATAACAGTGATTTGGCCAATTAATGTCAGTGATTTATAATTATTAATTACAGTGATCTTGCCAATTAATTCCAGTGATTTGGACGTATAATTACAGTGATTTGGCCAATTAATGTCAGTGATTTATAATTATTAATTACAGTGATCTTGCCAATTAATTCCAGTGATTTGGACATATAATTCCAGATGGAATTGTTTGTGTCGCTTGGCTTAGTCACACAGCTACCTCATTGCAATTCTTTTTCTTCTTTGCATCATGTGCTGTTTGGGGCCTACTTTTTGAATAGTGCTATCCTGTCTGCCTCTGCAGTGCCACTCCTAGATGGGCCAGGTATTTGTGCCGCACACTTGGGTCGCTTAGCTTAGCCATCCAGCAACCGTGGTGCAACCTTTTGGCCTAAAAACAATATTGGCCCTCATTTCGAGTTGTTCGCTCGCAAGCTGCTTTTAGCAGCATTGTACACGCTAAGCCGCCACCTACTGGGAGTGAATCTTAGCTTAGCAAAATTGCGAACTAAAGATTCTCAAAATTGCGAATAGAAATTTCTTAGCAGTTTCTGAGTAGCTCGGTACTTACTCTGCCACTGCGATCAGTTCAGTCAGTTTCGTTCCTGGTTTAATGTCACAAACACACCCAGCGTTCGCCCAGACACTCCCCCGTTTCTCCAGCCACTCCCGCGTTTTTCCCAGAAACTGTAGCGTTTTTTCACACACACCCATAAAACGGCCAGTTTCCGCCCAGAAACACCCACTTCCTGTCAATCATATTACGATCACCAGAACGAAGAAAAAACCTCGTAATGCCGTGAGTAAAATACCAAACTTCTTAGCAAATTTACTTGGCGCAGTCGCAGTGCGAACATTGCGCATGCGCAATTAGCGGAAAATCGCTGCGATGCGAAGAAAATTACCAAGCGAACAACTCGGAATGAGGGCCATTGTGAGGTGTGAGGTGTTCAGAATAAATTGGAAATGAGTGGAAATTAATATTATTGGGGTTAATAATTACCCCCAAATTCTGTGATTTAGCTGTTTTTATGGTTTTTTTCCAAAAACCATCCAGATCCAAAACCAAAACATGAAAGTGGAATTTTTAGAACCAAAACCAAAACATGAAAAGTGCCAGCCGCACATGTTTAATATGATCCCAAGAAGATTGGGTGTCCTGCTTCTAAGCAGACGATCTCTCGCTGGATCAGGTGCACCATCCAGAACGCGTATTCTACAGCAGGATTTCTGTGTCCTATGTCTGTCAAGGCCCACTCTACTCGTAAGGTGGGGTCTTCCTGGGTGGCTGCCCGGGGTGTCTCTGCGTTACAACTCTGCCGAGCGGCTACTTGGTCGGGGTGGAACACGTTTGCAAAGTTCTACAAGTTCCATACTTTAGCCTCTGATCTGAAGTTCAGTCAATCAGTTCTGCAGGAGCCTCCGCGCTCTCCCTTCCGATCCTGGTGCTTTGGTACATCCCCATGGTACTAATGTGGACCCCAGCATCCTCTAGGACGTAAGAGAAAATAGGATTTTGGTTATCTACCGGTAAATCCTTTTCTAGTAGTCCGTAGAGGATGCTGGGCGCCCGCCAAGCACTTTGTTCTCCTGCAAATGTTATTTGGTTCAGTACAACTTCGTTTTAGTTGAGTACTGCATTGTTACTTGGTAAGTAATGTTTCAGCCGTTGCTGAGTGTTCAGGCTTAGTTGACTTGGCGTGCCTTGTATGTGTGAGCCGGTGTGAATCTCGCCACTATCTGTGTATAATCCTCCTCTCAAAGTAACATAGTATCTGAGGCTGAAAAGAGACAATTGTCCATCGAGTTCAACCCACCCGCGGTCCCCCATGCACGATGATTTGACTAAAATTTCTGACTGATGGTGCTGTCAGCCGTTGCATTTTATCCCTATTTATAGTAACTATAATGCATGACTATGCACCATACCCCTGGATATCCTTATCCATTAGGAATTTATCTTACCCATTCTTAAAGGTGTTGACAGATTCCGCCATTACAACTCCCTCGGGCAGGGAATTCCAAACAAGTATTGTCCTTACCGTGAAAAGGCCTTTACGCCGTATTGTGCGGAATCTCCTCTCCTCTAACCTGAGCGAGTGTCCACGAGTCCTCTGTGTTGATCTAACCAAAAACAGGTCCCGCGCAAGCTCTGTGTATTGTCCCCTTATATATTTGTAGATGTTGATCATATCCCCTCTTAGTCTCCGCTTTTCCAATGTAAACATGCCTAGTCTTTCAAGCCTTTCCTTGTATTCCATCGTCTCCATGCCCTTAATTAGTTTGGTCGCCCTCCTCTATACCCTTTCAAGCTCCAGGATATCCTTTTTGTAGTACGGTGCCCAGAATTGTACACAGTATTCAAGGTGTGACCTCACTAGTGATTTATATAACGGGAGTATAATACTCTCGTCCCTAGCATCAATACCCCGTTTTATGCATGCTAATATCTTATTAGCCTTCTTTGCTGCAGTCCTACTTTGGGTACTACTGCTTAGCTTGCTATCTATGAGGACACCTAATTCCTTTTCCAGTACAGAATCCCCTAATTTTACCCCATTTAGTAGGTAGGTGTAATTTATGTTCTTGTTACCACAGTGCATTACCTTACACTTGTCTGTGTTGAAGCGCATTCTCCATTTGGCTGCCCATGCTTCTAATTTAACTAAGTCGTTCTGAAGAGACTCGGCATCCTCCTCTGTATTTATAGCCTTACACAATTTGGTATCATCTGCAAAAATTGACACCATGCTCTCTAGACCTTCTGTTAGGTCGTTAATGAAAATATTGAACAATAGCGGTCCTAATACTGAGCCTTGCGGCACACCACTTAGCACTTCAGTCCAAGTTGAAAAAGATCCATTAACCACAACGCGCTGCTTCCTATTATCTAACCAGTTTTTGACCCAAGTGCATATTGTGCTTCCTAGCCCTGATTCTTGTAGCTTGTAGATAAGTCTCATGTGTGGTACAGTATCGAACGCTTTGGCAAAGTCTAAAAAGATTACATCCACGTCTTTACCCTGATCTAGGTTTGCGCTTACTGTTTCATAAAAGCCAAGTAAGTTGGTTTGACAGGATCTGTCCTTCATAAACCCATGTTGATTCCTTTTAATGACCTTATTGGTTTCAAGGAACTTCTGAATACTATCTCTTAGAATACCTTCCAATACTTTCCCCACTATAGATGTAAGACTAACTGGTCTATAATTACCTGGTTCAGCTTTACTTCCCTTTTTGAATATAGGCACTACTTCCGCTATACGCCAGTCTTTGGGAACCATACCTGATATAACTGAATCCTTAAAGATCAAAGATAGCGGTTTTGCCAGTTCAGAGTGAAGCTCCATTAGAACCCTTGGATGAATAGTCATCGGGCCCTGGTGATTTATTAATCTTTAAATGTTTTAATCGGTCACAGACTACTTCCTCGCTTAAATAAGTACCTATCAGTGTGATATTCTCATTATTGAGATTGTGCGTTAGTCCCTGAATTGGGTCCTCACGAGTGAATACTGTTGAAAAAAACTCATTTAGTGTGTCCGCTATGTCATTATCATTTTTGCTTAAGACTCCCAACTTGTCTTTTAAAGGGCCTATACTCTCCTTCTTTAATCTCTTGCTATTAATGTATTTAAATAATTTTTTGGGATTCGCTTTGCTTTCCTTTGCTACTAGTTTTTCAGTTTCTACTTTAGCCGCTCTTATTTCCTTTTTGCAAATTTTGTTACATTCCTTATAGTGCTGAAATGACTCTGCTTCCCCGTCAGATTTGTATTTTTTAAATGCTCGACTTTTCTTGCCCATAAATTCCTTAATCTTTTTGTTAAGCCACATCGGTTTATGATTTTTATTCCTTTTTTTGCTACTCATAGGAATACATTTGAGTGTATTTTTAGCTAGCAGGAATTTTAGTACCTCCCATTTCTCCGTAGTCTAGGGGTCTATTCATGAAGCAGAGAAAAGCCCTGTTTTGCGGTACACAGGGCTTTTCTCTGCTTACCGCAATTCACAGAGCGGGTTACCGTGGAGAAGTCCCTGACTTCCCCAGCGGCACCCCCGCTCTGTGGCTGAATCGCATCACCATACCTTTGTATGGTGACTGGAATTCATGTAGGAACGGAAAGACCAGCTTTCCGTTCCCCTTCGCAAAACCCCATCGCCATCTCAGACAGGCGTAGGGAGGCTTGTACAGGAAAAGAGCAATGAAGACGTCCGTCTCCTGCCTTCTCCCCGCCCCCTTCCGTGACAGGAGCCAATCAGAGGAGCATTGCACCAACTGTTTGCCCCCTCCGCCTCTGAGGTGACCCGACATATACATATACCGGGTCACCTCCTCCTTGCTGCCCTTGCTCAGCTGTTTGTCGGCGCGACCCTCCCCACCCGCTCCCCCGCTGGAGGTCTCGTTTCCCCGGCGCATGCGCAGATGACACCTGGAGGCAGGGGGGGACACTGCACATGTGCAGAAGACCCCAGCCACGGTATGAAGAGAAAAGACTGGAGAAGCTGAGATCGCGGAACAGCCGGATACCGCATCGCATCAGGGAACAGGTATTAATGAATTGCGTTGGACATATGAAAAAAACCCTGAAATAAGAATGCGACGTTTAGTGAAAAGTTAAACATAAACATCGCATTCTTACATGAATAGACCCCATAGTATGTCGTCTCCTCGGGCACAGTTTCTAGACTGAGTCTGGTCGGGGGGGCATAGAGGGAGGAGCCAGCCCACACTCTCAAACTCTTAAAGTGCCAATAGCTCCTGGTGGACCCGTCTATACCCCATGGTACTAATGTGGACCCAGCATCCTCTATGGACTACGAGAAAAGGATTTACCGGTAGGTAATTAAAATCCTATTTTTAAAGCACACAGGACAGCGCCTCTAATAGCCAGGTCTGTAACTAGGTGTGGGCGGATGCACCACTAATATACATTGCAGAGGGCAGTGCTGAGCAGTCTCTCCCCCTTGTGCTCCCCCCCCTTCCCCCTAACTGCGTCCCGCGGTGTGGTGCCCCGTCAGAGACACCCACTGCAGCCGAAAGCTAGATATGCGCGCCCCGCTGCCAGCTCAGGCAGCGCGGCTGCACTGACGCATAGAGATGGCTACTGAGTTGCTGTTTCAACACAGTGAGTTGAATCATTTAGACGTTGGAAGGATTGGAGTCACTCACAGTTTGGTGTGGTGGGACAGCCCCCAGTAGCCTCTCTGTCAGTCGCAGTGATTGGGTGGCAGCACTCCTGGGTCACACCCACTGGGAGGGAGCAGGGTGATGCTTCTTAGTGTCAGCGCTGCTGCTGCTGTCCCTGACTTCCTGTGACACTGAGTTAAGATTGTGGAGACTCATCAGAATCATTACTGATTCATCCAGTGCAGCTGAATAGCTGACACACTACCAGAGGTCTGAGTCACTGAGCACTGACTGCCTGTGAGACTGATGCAGACTCAGTGGAGATGGATCAGAATCATTACTGATTCATTCAGTGCAGCTGAATAGCTGACACACTACCAGAGGTCTGAGTCACTGAGCACTGACTGCCTGTGAGACTGATGCAGACTCAGTGGAGATGGATCAGAATCATTACTGATTCATTCAGTGCAGCTGAATAGCTGACACACTACCAGAGGTCTGAGTCACTGAGCACTGACTGCCTATGAGACTGATGCAGACTCAGTGGAGACTCATCAGAATCATTACTGATTCATCCAGTGCAGCTGAATAGCTGACACACTACCAGAGGTCTGAGTCACTGAGCACTGACTGCCTATGAGACTGATGCAGACTCAGTGGAGACGGCTCAGAATCATTACTGATTCATCCAGTGCAGCTGAATAGCTGACACACTACCAGAGGTCTGAGTCACTGAGCACTGACTGCCTATGAGACTGATGCAGACTCAGTGGAGACTCATCAGAATCATTACTGATTCATCCAGTGCAGCTGAATAGCTGACACACTACCAGAGATCTGAGTCACTGAGCACTGACTGCCTATGAGACTGATGCAGACTCAGTGGAGATGGATCAGAATCATTACTGATTCATCCAGTGCAGCTGAATAGCTGACACACTACCAGAGATCTGAGTCACTGAGCACTGACTGCCTGTGAGACTGATGCAGACTCAGTGGAGACGGCTCAGAATCATTACTGATTCATTCAGTGCAGCTGAATAGCTGACACACTACCAGAGATCTGAGTCACTGAGCACTGACTGCCTGTGAGACTGATGCAGATTCAGTGGAGACGGCTCAGAATCATTACTGATTCATTGAGTGCACCTGAATAGCTGACACACTACCAGAGGTCTGAGTCACTGAGCACTGACTGCCTGGGAGACTGATGCAGACTCAGTGGAGACGGCTCAGAATCATTACTGATTCATTGAGTGCACCTGAATAGCTGACACACTACCAGAGGTCTGAGTCACTGAGCACTGACTGCCTGTGAGACTGATGCAGACTCAGTGGAGATGGATCAGAATCATTACTGATTCATTCAGTGCAGCTGAAGAGCTGACACACTACCAGAGATCTGAGTCACTGAGCACTGACTGCCTGTGAGACTGATGCAGACTCAGTGGAGACGGCTCAGAATCATTACTGATTCATTCCGTGCAGCTGAATAGCTGACACACTACCAGAGATCTGAGTCACTGAGCACTGGCTGCCTGTGAGACTGATGCAGACTCAGTGGAGACGGCTCAGAATCATTACTGATTCATTCAGTGTAGCTGAATAGCTGACACACTTCCAGAGGGTTGAGTCACTGAGCACTGACTGCCTGTGAGACTGATGCAGACTCAGTGGAGACGGATCAGAATCATTACTGATTCATTCCGTGCAGCTGAATAGCTGACACACTACCAGAGATCTGAGTCACTGAGCACTGGCTGCCTGTGAGACTGATGCAGACTCAGTGGAGACGGCTCAGAATCATTACTGATTCATCCAGTGCAGCTGAATAGCTGACACACTACCAGAGATCTGAGTCACTGAGCACTGACTGCCTGTGAGACTGATGCAGACTCAGTGGAGACGGCTCAGAATCATAACTGATTCTTTCAGTGCAGCTGAATAGCTGACACACTACCAGAGGTCTGAGTCACTGAGCACTGACTGCCTATGAGACTGATGCAGACTCAGTGGAGACGGCTCAGAATCATAACTGATTCTTTCAGTGCAGCTGAATAGCTGACACACTACCAGAGGTCTGAGTCACTGAGCACTGACTGCCTATGAGACTGATGCAGACTCAGTGGAGACGGCTCAGAATCATTACTGATTCTTTCAGTGCAGCTGAATAGCTGACACACTACCAGAGGTCTGAGTCACTGAGCACTGACTGCCTGTGAGACTGATGCAGACTCAGTGGAGACGGCTCAGAATCATTACTGATTCATTGAGTGCAGCTGAATAGCTGACACACTACCAGAGATCTGAGTCACTGAGCACTGACTGCCTGTGAGACTGATGCAGATTCAGTGGAGACGGCTCAGAATCATTACTGATTCATTGAGTGCAGCTGAATAGCTGACACACTACCAGAGGTCTGAGTCACTGAGCACTGACTGCCTGTGAGACTGATGCAGACTCAGTGGAGACGGCTCAGAATCATTACTGATTCATTCAGTGCAGCTGAATAGCTGACACACTACCAGAGATCTGAGTCACTGAGCACTGACTGCCTGTGAGACTGATGCAGACTCAGTGGAGACGGCTCAGAATCATTACTGATTCATTCAGTGCAGCTGAATAGCTGACACACTACCAGAGGTCTGAGTCACTGAGCACTGACTGCCTATGAGACTGATGCAGACTCAGTGGAGACGGCTCAGAATCATTACTGATTCTTTCAGTGCAGCTGAATAGCTGACACACTACCAGAGGTCTGCCTGTGAGACTGATGCAGACTCAGTGGAGACGGCTCAGAATCATTACTGATTCATTGAGTGCAGCTGAATAGCTGACACACTACCAGAGATCTGAGTCACTGAGCACTGACTGCCTGTGAGACTGATGCAGACTCAGTGGAGACGGCTCAGAATCATTACTGATTCATTCAATGCAGCTGAACAGCTGACACACTACCAGAGGTCTGAGTCACTGAGCACTGACTGCCCGTGAGACTGATGCAGACTCAGTGGAGATGGATCAGAATCATTACTGATTCATTCAGTGCAGCTGAATAGCTGACACACTACCAGAGGTCTGAGTCACTGAGCACTGACTGCTTGTGATACTGATGCAGACTCAGTGGAGTCGGCTCAGAATCATTACTGATTCATTCAGTACACCTGAATAGCTGACACACTACCAGAGAATAGATCTGAGTCACTGAGCACTGACTGCCTGGGAGACTGATGCAGACTCAGTGGAGATGGATCAGAATCATTACTGATTCATTCAGTGTAGCTGAATAGCTGACACACTTCCAGAGGGTTGAGTCACTGAGCACTGACTGCCTGTGAGACTGATGCAGACTCAGTGGAGACGGATCAGAATCATTACTGATTCATTCGGTGCAGCTGAATAGCTGACACACTACCAGAGATCTGAGTCACTGAGCACTGACTGCCTGTGAGACTGATGCAGACTCAGTGGAGATGGATCAGAATCATTACTGATTCATTCAGTGCAGCTGAATAGCTGACACACTACCAGAGGTCTGAGTCACTGAGCACTGACTGCCTGTGACACTGATGCAGACTCAGCTGAGACGGATCAGAATCATTACTGATTCATTCAGTGCAGCTGAATAGCTGACACACTACCAGATATCTGAGTCACTGAGCACTGACTGCCTGTGAGACTGATGCAGACTCAGTGGAGACGGAACAGAATCGTTACTGATTCATTCAGTGCAGCTGAATAGCTGACACACTACCAGAGATCTGAGTCACTGAGCACTGACTGCCTGTGAGACTGATGCAGACTCAGTGGAGATGGATCAGAATCATTACTGATTCATCCAGTGCAGCTGAATAGCTGACACACTACCAGAGATCTGAGTCACTGAGCACTGACTGCCTATGAGACTGATGCAGACTCAGTGGAGACGGCTCAGAATCATTACTGATTCTTTCAGTGCATCTGAATAGCTGACACACTACCAGAGGTCTGAGTCACTGAGCACTGACTGCCTGTGAGACTGATGCAGACTCAGTGGAGACGGCTCAGAATCATTACTGATTCATTGAGTGCAGCTGAATAGCTGACACACTACCAGAGATCTGAGTCACTGAGCACTGACTGCCTGTGAGACTGATGCAGATTCAGTGGAGACGGCTCAGAATCATTACTGATTCATTGAGTGCAGCTGAATAGCTGACACACTACCAGAGGTCTGAGTCACTGAGCACTGACTGCCTGTGAGACTGATGCAGACTCAGTGGAGACGGCTCAGAATCATTACTGATTCATTCAGTGCAGCTGAATAGCTGACACACTACCAGAGATCTGAGTCACTGAGCACTGACTGCCTGTGAGACTGATGCAGACTCAGTGGAGACGGCTCAGAATCATTACTGATTCATTCAGTGCAGCTGAATAGCTGACACACTACCAGAGGTCTGAGTCACTGAGCACTGACTGCCTATGAGACTGATGCAGACTCAGTGGAGACGGCTCAGAATCATTACTGATTCTTTCAGTGCAGCTGAATAGCTGACACACTACCAGAGGTCTGCCTGTGAGACTGATGCAGACTCAGTGGAGACGGCTCAGAATCATTACTGATTCATTGAGTGCAGCTGAATAGCTGACACACTACCAGAGATCTGAGTCACTGAGCACTGACTGCCTGTGAGACTGATGCAGACTCAGTGGAGACGGCTCAGAATCATTACTGATTCATTCAATGCAGCTGAACAGCTGACACACTACCAGAGGTCTGAGTCACTGAGCACTGACTGCCCGTGAGACTGATGCAGACTCAGTGGAGATGGATCAGAATCATTACTGATTCATTCAGTGCAGCTGAATAGCTGACACACTACCAGAGGTCTGAGTCACTGAGCACTGACTGCTTGTGATACTGATGCAGACTCAGTGGAGTCGGCTCAGAATCATTACTGATTCATTCAGTACACCTGAATAGCTGACACACTACCAGAGAATAGATCTGAGTCACTGAGCACTGACTGCCTGGGAGACTGATGCTGACTCAGTGGAGATGGATCAGAATCATTACTGATTCATTCAGTGTAGCTGAATAGCTGACACACTTCCAGAGGGTTGAGTCACTGAGCACTGACTGCCTGTGAGACTGATGCAGACTCAGTGGAGACGGATCAGAATCATTACTGATTCATTCCGTGCAGCTGAATAGCTGACACACTACCAGAGATCTGAGTCACTGAGCACTGACTGCCTGTGAGACTGATGCAGACTCAGTGGAGATGGATCAGAATCATTACTGATTCATCCAGTGCAGCTGAATAGCTGACACACTACCAGAGATCTGAGTCACTGAGCACTGACTGCCTGTGAGACTGATGCAGACTAAGTGGAGACGGAACAGAATCATTACTGATTCATTGAGTGCAGCTGAATAGCTGACACACTACCAGAGATCTGAGTCACTGAGCACTGACTGCCTGTGAGACTGATGCAGACTCAGTGGAGATGGATCAGAATCATTACTGATTCATCCAGTGCAGCTGAATAGCTGACACACTACCAGAGATCTGAGTCACTGAGCACTGACTGCCTGTGAGACTGATGCAGACTAAGTGGAGACGGAACAGAATCATTACTGATTCATCCAGTGCAGCTGAATAGCTGACACACTACCAGAGATCTGAGTCACTGAGCACTGACTGCCTGTGAGACTGATGCAGACTCAGTGGAGACGGCTCAGAATCATTACTGATTCATCCAGTGCAGCTGAATAGCTGACACACTACCAGAGGTCTGAGTCACTGAGCACTGACTGCCTGTGAGACTGATGCAGACTAAGTGGAGACGGAACAGAATCATTACTGATTCATTGAGTGCAGCTGAATAGCTGACACACTACCAGAGATCTGAGTCACTGAGCACTGACTGCCTGTGAGACTGATGCAGACTCAGTGGAGACGGCTCAGAATCATTACTGATTCATTCAGTGCAGCTGAATAGCAGACACACTACCAGAGATCTGAGTCACTGAGCACTGACTGCCTGTGAGACTGATGCAGACTCAGTGGAGACGGCTCAGAATCATTACTGATTCATTCAGTGCAGCTGAATAGCTGACACACTACCAGAGGTTTGAGTCACTGAGCACTGACTGCCTGTGAGACTGATGCAGACTCAGTGGAGACGGCTCAGAATCATAACTGATTCTTTCAGTGCAGCTGAATAGCTGACACACTACCAGAGGTCTGAGTCACTGAGCACTGACTGCCTATGAGACTGATGCAGACTCAGTGGAGACGGCTCAGAATCATTACTGATTCTTTCAGTGCAGCTGAATAGCTGACACACTACCAGAGGTCTGAGTCACTGAGCACTGACTGCCTGTGAGACTGATGCAGACTCAGTGGAGACGGCTCAGAATCATTACTGATTCATTGAGTGCAGCTGAATAGCTGACACACTACCAGAGATCTGAGTCACTGAGCACTGACTGCCTGTGAGACTGATGCAGATTCAGTGGAGACGGCTCAGAATCATTACTGATTCATTGAGTGCAGCTGAATAGCTGACACACTACCAGAGGTCTGAGTCACTGAGCACTGACTGCCTGTGAGACTGATGCAGACTCAGTGGAGACGGCTCAGAATCATTACTGATTCATTCAGTGCAGCTGAATAGCTGACACACTACCAGAGATCTGAGTCACTGAGCACTGACTGCCTGTGAGACTGATGCAGACTCAGTGGAGACGGCTCAGAATCATTACTGATTCATTCAGTGCAGCTGAATAGCTGACACACTACCAGAGGTCTGAGTCACTGAGCACTGACTGCCTATGAGACTGATGCAGACTCAGTGGAGACGTCTCAGAATCATTACTGATTCTTTCAGTGCAGCTGAATAGCTGACACACTACCAGAGGTCTGCCTGTGAGACTGATGCAGACTCAGTGGAGACGGCTCAGAATCATTACTGATTCATTGAGTGCAGCTGAATAGCTGACACACTACCAGAGATCTGAGTCACTGAGCACTGACTGCCTGTGAGACTGATGCAGACTCAGTGGAGACGGCTCAGAATCATTACTGATTCATTCAATGCAGCTGAACAGCTGACACACTACCAGAGGTCTGAGTCACTGAGCACTGACTGCCCGTGAGACTGATGCAGACTCAGTGGAGATGGATCAGAATCATTACTGATTCATTCAGTGCAGCTGAATAGCTGACACACTACCAGAGGTCTGAGTCACTGAGCACTGACTGCTTGTGATACTGATGCAGACTCAGTGGAGTCGGCTCAGAATCATTACTGATTCATTCAGTACACCTGAATAGCTGACACACTACCAGAGAATAGATCTGAGTCACTGAGCACTGACTGCCTGGGAGACTGATGCAGACTCAGTGGAGATGGATCAGAATCATTACTGATTCATTCAGTGTAGCTGAATAGCTGACACACTTCCAGAGGGTTGAGTCACTGAGCACTGACTGCCTGTGAGACTGATGCAGACTCAGTGGAGATGGATCAGAATCATTACTGATTCATTCAGTGCAGCTGAATAGCTGACACACTACCAGAGGTCTGAGTCACTGAGCACTGACTGCCTGTGACACTGATGCAGACTCAGCTGAGACGGATCAGAATCATTACTGATTCATTCAGTGCAGCTGAATAGCTGACACACTACCAGAGATCTGAGTCAGGTGTGGATCATTGGGTCGGCCCTATCCGTGTTGACAGTCACTAGGTCGACCACTGAAGGTTAATAGCAAGTAGGTCGACACTGACTGAAGGCCGACACATGACTAGGTCGACATGTATGAAAGGTCAGCATGGGCAAGGTCGACACACAAAGACTCAACAGTTTTTTTATTTGTGTGTGGAATTACTATGGGGAGTCTGGTGTGTGGAATTACTATGGGGGGTCTGGTGTGTGGAATTACTATGGGGGGTCTGGTGTGTGGAATTAATATGGGGGGTTTGGTGTGTAGAATTACTATCAGGGGTGTATGGTGTGTGGAATTACTATGGGGGGTTTGGTGTGTGGAATTACTATAGGGGGTTTGGTGTGTGGAATTACTATAGGGGGTCTGGTGTGTGGAATTACTATGGGGTGTCTGTTGTGTGGAATTACTATGGGGGGATCTGGTGTGTGGAATTACTATGGGGGTGTCTGGTGTGTGGAATAACTATGGGGGGGTCTGGTGTGTGGAATTACTATGGGGGGTTTGGTGTGTGGAATAACTATGGGGGTGTCTGGTGTGTGGAATAACTATGGGGGGGTCTTGTGTGTGGAATTACTATGGGGGGGTCTGGTGTGTGGAATTACTATGGCGTGTTTGGTGTGTGGAATAACTATGGGGGGGGGTCTGGTGTGTGGAATTACTATGGGGGGTCTGGTGTGTGGAATTATTATGGGGGGTTTGGTGTGTGGAATAACTGGGAGTGTCTGGTGTGTGTCATTACTATGGGGTGTCTGGTGTGTGGAATAACTATGGGGGTGTATGGTGTGTGGAAATACTATGGGGGTCTGGTGTGTGGAATTGCTATGGGGGGTCTGGTGTGTGGAATTACTATGGGGGGGCTTGTGTGTGGAATTACAGTGGGGGATGTGTGTAACTACTATTGAGGGCAGGTGTGTTGCATTAGTGGGTGGGTAATGAGTGGAATTACTATGGGGGCAGTTGCGTGGCATTAGTGGGTGGGTAATGAGTGGAATTACTATATGGGGGGTCTGGTGTGTGGAATTACTATCAGGGGTGTATGGTGTGTGGAATTGCTATGGGGGGTCTGGTGTGTGGAATAACTATGGTCGTGTCTGGTGTGTGGAATTACTATATGGGGGGGTCTGGTGTGTGGAATTACTTTATGGGGGGTCTGGTGTGTGGAATTACTATCAGGGGTGTATGGTGTGTGGAATTACTATGGGGGTGTATGGTGTGTGGAATTACTATGGGGGTCTGGTGTGTGGAATTACAGTGGGGGCATGTGTGGAATTACTATTGAGGGCAGGTGTGTGGCATTAGTGGGTGAGTAATGAGTGGAATTACTATATGGGGGGGTCTGGTGTGTGGAATTACTATCAGGGGTGTATGGTGTGTGGAATTACTATGTGGTGTATGGTGTGTGGAATTGCTATGGGGGGTCTGGTGTGTGGAATAACTATGGTGGTGTCTGGTGTGTGGAATTACTATATGGGGGGGTCTGGTGTGTGGAATTACTATATGGGGGGGTCTGGTGGGTGGAATTACTATGGGGGTCTGGTGTGTGGAATTACTATATGGGTGGGTCTGGTGTGTGGAATTACTATGGGGGGTCTGGTGTGTGGAATTACTATATGGGGGGTCTGGTGTGTGGAATTACTATGGGGGTGTATGGTGTGTGGAATTGCTATGGGGGTGTATGGTGTGTGGAATTGCTATGGGGGGGTCTGGTGTGTGGAATAACTATGGTGGTGTCTGGTGTGTTGAATTACTATGGGGGGTCTGGTGTTTGGAATTACTATATGGGGGGGTTTGGTGTGTGGAATTACTATATGGGGGGTCTGGTGTGTGGAATTACTATCAGGGGTGTATGGTATTACTATGGGGGTCTGGTGTGTGGAATTACAGTGGGGGCATGTGTGGAATTACTATGGGGCAGGTGTGTGGTATTAGTGGGTGGGTAATGAGTGGAAATACTATGGGGGCAGTGTGTGGCATTAGTGGGTGGGTGGATAATGAGTGGAATTACTATATGGGGGGTCTGGTGTGTGGAATTACTATATGGGGGGTCTGGTGTGTGGAATTACTATGGGGTGTATGGTGTGTGGAATTGCTATGGTGGTGTCTGGTGTGTGGAATTACTATATGGGGGGGGGTCTGGTGTGTGGAATTACTATGGGGGGTCTGGTGTGTGGAAAAACAATGGTGGTGTCTGGTGTGTGGAATTACTATATGGGGGGGGGTCTGGTGTGTGGAATTACTATGGGGGGTCTGGTGTGTGGAATAACTATATGGTGGTGTCTGGTGTGTGGAATTACTATATGGGGGGGGGTCTGGTGTGTGGAATTACTATGGGGGTCTGGTGTGTGGAATTACTATGGGGGTCTGGTGTGTGGAATTACTATGGGGTGTCTGTTGTGTGGAATTACTATGGGTGTCTGGTGTGTGGAATTACTATGGGGGTCTGGTGTGTGGAATTACTATGGGGGTTATGGTGTGTGGAATTACTATGCGGGGTCTGGTGTGTGGAATAACTATGGGGGTGTCTGATGTGTGGAATAACTATGGGGGGGTCTGGTGTGTGGAATAACTATGGGGGTCTGGTGTGTGGAATTACTATGGGGGGGTCTGGTGTGTGGAATTACTATCGGGGGTCTGGTGTGTGGAATTACTATGGTGGGGGGTCTGGTGTGTGGAATTACTATGGGGGGTCTGGTGTGTGGAATTACTATGGGGGTGTTTGGTGTGTGGAATTACTATGGGGGTCTGGTGTGTGGAATTACTATGGGGGGTCTGGTGTGTGGAATAACTGGGAGTGTCTTGTGTGGAATTACTATGGGGTGTTTGGTGTGTGGAATAACTATGGGGGGTCTGGTGTGTGGAATTACTATGGGGGATCTGGTGTGTGGAGTAACTGGGAGTGTCTGGTGTGTGGAATTACTATGGGGTGTTTGGTGTGTGGAATAACTATGGGTGGTCTGGTGTGTGGAATTACTATGGGGGTTTGGTGTGTGGAATTACTATGGGGGTCTGGTGTGTGGAATAACTATGGGGGGGATCTGGTGTGTGGAATAACTATGGGGGTGTATGGTGTGTGGAATTACTATGGGGGGATCTAGAGTGTGGAATTACTATGGGGGGGTCTGGTGTGTGGAATTCCTATGGGGGAGTCTGGTGTGTGGAATTACTATGGGGGGGTCTGGTGTGTGGAATTACTATGGGGGGGTCTAGTGTGTGGAATTACTATGGGGGTTCTGGTGTGTGGAATTACTATTTGGGTCTAGTTTGTGGAATTGCTATGGGGGCGTTTGGTGTGTGGAATTATGATGGGGGCTTTGGTGTGTGGAATTACTATTAGAGATGAGCGGGTTCGGTTTCTTTGAATCCGAACCCGCACGAACTTCACTTTTTTTTTCACGGGTCCGAGCGACTCGGATCTTCCCGCCTTGCTCGGTTAACCCGAGCGCGCCCGAACGTCATCATGACGCTGTCGGATTCTCGCGAGACTCGGATTCTATATAAGGAGCCGCGCGTCGCCGCCATTTTCACACGTGCATTGAGATTGATAGGGAGAGGACGTGGCTGGCGTCCTCTCCATTAGAATAGATTAGAAGAGAGAGAGATTGTGCAGACAGAGTTTACCACAGTGACCAGTGCAGTTGTTGTTAAGTTAACTTTTATTTAATATATCCGTTCTCTGCTATATCCGTTCTCTGCCTGAAAAAAACGATACACAGCAGTCACACAGTGTGACTCAGTCTGTGTGCACTCAGCTCAGCCCAGTGTGCTGCACATCAATGTATAAAAGCTTATAATAATTGTGGGGGAGACTGGGGAGCACTGCAGGTTGTTATAGCAGGAGCCAGGAGTACATAATATTATATTAATTTAAAATTAAACAGTGCACACTTTTGCTGCAGGAGTGCCACTGCCAGTGTGACTAGTGGTGACCAGTGCCTGACCACCAGTATAGTAGTATATTGTTGTATACTATCTCTTTATCAACCAGTCTATATTAGCAGCAGACACAGTACAGTGCGGTAGTTCACGGCTGTGGCTACCTCTGTGTCGGCAGTCGGCACTCGGCAGGCAGTCCGTCCATCCATAATTGTATAATTATATACCACCTAGCCGTGGTATTTTTTTTTCTTTCTTTATACCGTCGTCATAGTCATACTAGTTGTTACGAGTATACTACTATCTCTTTATCAACCAGTGTACAGTGCGGTAGTTCACGGCTGTGGCTACCTCTGTGTCGGCAGTCGGCAGGCAGTCCGTCCATCCATAATTGTATTATTATAATATATACCACCTAACCGTGGTTTTTTTTTCATTCTTTATACCGTCATAGTGTCATACTAGTTGTTACGAGTATACTACTATCTCTTTATCAACCAGTGTACAGTGCGGTAGTTCACGGCTGTGGCTACCTCTGTGTCGGCAGTCGGCAGGCAGTCCGTCCATCCATAATTGTATTATAATATATACCACCTAACCGTGGTTTTTTTTTCATTCTTTATACCGTCATAGTCAGTCATACTAGTTGTTACGAGTATACTACTATCTCTTTATCAACCAGTGTACAGTGCGGTAGTTCACGGCTGTGGCTACCTCTGTGTCGGCACTCGGCAGGCAGTCCGTCCATCCATAATTGTATTATAATATATACCACCTAACCGTGGTTTTTTTTTCATTCTTTATACCGTCATAGTGTCATACTAGTTGTTACGAGTATACTACTATCTCTTTATCAACCAGTGTACAGTGCGGTAGTTCACGGCTGTGGCTACCTCTGTGTCGGCAGTCGGCAGGCAGTCCGTCCATCCATAATTGTATTATAATATATACCACCTAACCGTGGTTTTTTTTTCATTCTTTATACCGTCATAGTGTCATACTAGTTGTTACGAGTATACTACTATCTCTTTATCAACCAGTGTACAGTGCGGTAGTTCACGGCTGTGGCTACCTCTGTGTCGGCAGTCGGCAGGCAGTCCGTCCATCCATAATTGTATTATAATATATACCACCTAACCGTGGTTTTTTTTTCATTCTTTATACCGTCATAGTCAGTCATACTAGTTGTTACGAGTATACTACTATCTCTTTATCAACCAGTGTACAGTGCGGTAGTTCACGGCTGTGGCTACCTCTGTGTCGGAACTCGGCAGGCAGTCCGTCCATCCATAATTGTATTACAATATATACCACCTAACCGTGGTTTTTTTTTCATTCTTTATACCGTCATAGTCAGTCATACTAGTTGTTACGAGTATACTACTATCTCTTTATCAACCAGTGTACAGTGCGGTAGTTCACGGCTGTGGCTACCTCTGTGTCGGAACTCGGCAGGCAGTCCGTCCATCCATAATTGTATTATTATAATATATACCACCTAACCGTGGTTTTTTTTTCATTCTTTATACCGTCATAGTGTCATACTAGTTGTTACGAGTATACTACTATCTCTTTATCAACCAGTGTACAGTGCGGTAGTTCACGGCTGTGGCTACCTCTGTGTCGGCAGTCGGCTGGCAGTCCGTCCATCCATAATTGTATTATAATATATACCACCTAACCGTGGTTTTTTTTTCATTCTTTATACCGTCATAGTCAGTCATACTAGTTGTTACGAGTATACTACTATCTCTTTATCAACCAGTGTACAGTGCGGTAGTTCACGGCTGTGGCTACCTCTGTGTCGGCACTCGGCAGGCAGTCCGTCCATCCATAATTGTATTACAATATATACCACCTAACCGTGGTTTTTTTATACCACCTAACCGTGGCAGTCCGTCCATAATTGTATACTAGTATCCAATCCATCCATCTCCATTGTTTACCTGAGGTGCCTTTTAGTTCTGCCTATAAAATATGGAGAACAAAAAAGTTGAGGTTCCAAAATTAGGGAAAGATCAAGATCCACTTCCACCTCGTGCTGAAGCTGCTGCCACTAGTCATGGCCGAGACGATGAAATGCCAGCAACGTCGTCTGCCAAGGCCGATGCCCAATGTCATAGTACAGAGCATGTCAAATCCAAAACACCAAATATCAGAAAAAAAAGGACTCCAAAACCTAAAATAAAATTGTCGGAGGAGAAGCGTAAACTTGCCAATATGCCATTTACCACACGGAGTGGCAAGGAACGGCTGAGGCCCTGGCCTATGTTCATGGCTAGTGGTTCAGCTTCACATGAGGATGGAAGCACTCAGCCTCTCGCTAGAAAACTGAAAAGACTCAAGCTGGCAAAAGCACCGCAAAGAACTGTGCGTTCTTTGAAATCCCAAATCCACAAGGAGAGTCCAATTGTGTCGGTTGCGATGCCTGACCTTCCCAACACTGGACGTGAAGAGCATGCGCCTTCCACTATTTGCATGCCCCCTGCAAGTGCTGGAAGGAGCACCCGCAGTCCAGTTCCTGATAGTCAGATTGAAGATGTCAGTGTTGAAGTACACCAGGATGAGGAGGATATGGGTGTTGCTGGCGCTGGGGAGGAAATTGACCAGAAGGATTCTGATGGTGAGGTGGTTTGTTTAAGTCAGGCACCCGGGGAGACACCTGTTGTCCGTGGGAGGAATATGGCCGTTGACATGCCAGGTGAAAATACCAAAAAAATCAGCTCTTCGGTGTGGAGGTATTTCACCAGAAATGCGGACAACAGGTGTCAAGCCGTGTGTTCCCTTTGTCAAGCTGTAATAAGTAGGGGTAAGGACGTTAACCACCTCGGAACATCCTCCCTTATACGTCACCTGCTGCGCATTCATAATAAGTCAGTGACAAGTTCAAAAACTTTGGGTGACAGCGGAAGCAGTCCACTGACCAGTAAATCCCTTCCTCTTGTAACCAAGCTCACGCAAACCACCCCACCAACTCCCTCAGTGTCAATTTCCTCCTTCCCCAGGAATGCCAATAGTCCTGCAGGCCATGTCACTGGCAAGTCTGACGAGTCCTCTCCTGCCTGGGATTACTCCGATGCATCCTTGCGTGTAACGCCTACTGCTGCTGGCGCTGCTGTTGTTGCCGCTGGGAGTCGATGGTCATCCCAGAGGGGAAGTCGTAAGCCCACTTGTACTACTTCCAGTAAGCAATTGACTGTTCAACAGTCCTTTGCGAGGAAGATGAAATATCACAGCAGTCATCCTACTGCAAAGCGGATAACTGAGTCCTTGACAACTATGTTGGTGTTAGACGTGCGTCCGGTATCCGCCGTTAGTTCACAGGGAACTAGACAATTTATTGAGGCAGTGTGCCCCCGTTACCAAATACCATCTAGGTTCCACTTCTCTAGGCAGGCGATACCGAGAATGTACACGGACGTCAGAAAAAGACTCACCAGTGTCCTAAAAAATGCAGTTGTACCCAATGTCCACTTAACCACGGACATGTGGACAAGTGGAGCAGGGCAGGGTCAGGACTATATGACTGTGACAGCCCACTGGGTAGATGTATGGACTCCCGCCGCAAGAACAGCAGCGGCGGCACCAGTAGCAGCATCTCGCAAACGCCAACTCTTTCCTAGGCAGGCTACGCTTTGTATCACCGCTTTCCAGAATACGCACACAGCTGAAAACCTCTTACGGCAACTGAGGAAGATCATCGCGGAATGGCTTACCCCAATTGGACTCTCCTGTGGATTTGTGGCATCGGACAACGCCAGCAATATTGTGTGTGCATTAAATATGGGCAAATTCCAGCACGTCCCATGTTTTGCACATACCTTGAATTTGGTGGTGCAGAATTTTTTAAAAAACGACAGGGGCGTGCAAGAGATGCTGTCGGTGGCCAGAAAAATTGCGGGACACTTTCGGCGTACAGGCACCACGTACAGAAGACTGGAGCACCACCAAAAACTACTGAACCTGCCCTGCCATCATCTGAAGCAAGAAGTGGTAACGAGGTGGAATTCAACCCTCTATATGCTTCAGAGGTTGGAGGAGCAGCAAAAGGCCATTCAAGCCTATACAATTGAGCACGATATAGGAGATGGAATGCACCTGTCTCAAGTGCAGTGGAGAATGATTTCAACGTTGTGCAAGGTTCTGATGCCCTTTGAACTTGCCACACGTGAAGTCAGTTCAGACACTGCCAGCCTGAGTCAGGTCATTCCCCTCATCAGGCTTTTGCAGAAGAAGCTGGAGGCATTGAAGAAGGAGCTAACACGGAGCGATTCCGCTAGGCATGTGGGACTTGTGGATGCAGCCCTTAATTCGCTTAACAAGGATTCACGGGTGGTCAATCTGTTGAAATCAGAGCACTACATTTTGGCCACCGTGCTCGATCCTAGATTTAAAGCCTACCTTGGATCTCTCTTTCCGGCAGACACAGGTCTGCTGGGGTTGAAAGACCTGCTGGTGACAAAATTGTCAAGTCAAGCGGAACGCGACCTGTCAACATCTCCTCCTTCACATTCTCCCGCAACTGGGGGTGCGAGGAAAAGGCTCAGAATTCCGAGCCCACCCGCTGGCGGTGATGCAGGGCAGTCTGGAGCGACTGCTGATGCTGACATCTGGTCCGGACTGAAGGACCTGACAACGATTACGGACATGTCGTCTACTGTCACTGCATATGATTCTCTCAACATTGATAGAATGGTGGAGGATTATATGAGTGACCGCATCCAAGTAGGCACGTCACACAGTCCGTACTTATACTGGCAGGAAAAAGAGGCAATTTGGAGGCCCTTGCACAAACTGGCTTTATTCTACCTAAGTTGCCCTCCCACAAGTGTGTACTCCGAAAGAGTGTTTAGTGCCGCCGCTCACCTTGTCAGCAATCGGCGTACGAGGTTACATCCAGAAAATGTGGAGAAGATGATGTTCATTAAAATGAATTATAATCAATTCCTCCGCGGAGACATTGACCAGCAGCAATTGCCTCCACAAAGTACACAGGGAGCTGAGATGGTGGATTCCAGTGGGGACGAATTGATAATCTGTGAGGAGGGGGATGTACACGGTGATATATCGGAGGGTGAAGATGAGGTGGACATCTTGCCTCTGTAGAGCCAGTTTGTGCAAGGAGAGATTAATTGCTTCTTTTTTGGGGGGGGTCCAAACCAACCCGTCATATCAGTCACAGTCGTGTGGCAGACCCTGTCACTGAAATGATGGGTTGGTTAAAGTGTGCATGTCCTGTTTTGTTTATACAACATAAGGGTGGGTGGGAGGGCCCAAGGATAATTCCATCTTGCACCTCTTTTTTCTTTTCTTTTTCTTTGCATCATGTGCTGATTGGGGAGGGTTTTTTGGAAGGGACATCCTGCGTGACACTGCAGTGCCACTCCTAGATGGGCCCGGTGTTTGTGTCGGCCACTAGGGTCGCTAATCTTACTCACACAGCTACCTCATTGCGCCTCTTTTTTTCTTTGCGTCATGTGCTGTTTGGGGAGGGTTTTTTGGAAGGGACATCCTGCGTGACACTGCAGTGCCACTCCTAGATGGGCCCGGTGTTTGTGTCGGCCACTAGGGTCGCTAATCTTACTCACACAGTCAGCTACCTCATTGCGCCTCTTTTTTTCTTTGCGTCATGTGCTGTTTGGGGAGGGTTTTTTGGAAGGGCCATCCTGCGTGACACTGCAGTGCCACTCCTAGATGGGCCCGGTGTTTGTGTCGGCCACTAGGGTCGCTTATCTTACTCACACAGCGACCTCGGTGCAAATTTTAGGACTAAAAATAATATTGTGAGGTGTGAGGTATTCAGAATAGACTGAAAATGAGTGTAAATTATGGTTTTTGAGGTTAATAATACTTTGGGATCAAAATGACCCCCAAATTCTATGATTTAAGCTGTTTTTTAGTGTTTTTGGAAAAAAACACCCGAATCCAAAACACACCCGAATCCGACAAAAATAATTCGGTGAGGTTTTGCCAAAACGCGTTCGAACCCAAAACACGGCCGCGGAACCGAACCCAAAACCAAAACACAAAACCCGAAAAATTTCAGGCGCTCATCTCTAATTACTATGGGGGTGTATGGTGTGTGGAATTACGATGGGGGTGTCTGGTGTGTGGAATTGCTTTGGGGGGTCTTGTGTGTGGAATTACTATGGTGGTCTGGTGCGTGGAATTACGATGGGGGCATGTGTGTGGTATTACTTTAGGGGGGGCTTGTGTGTGGAATTACAGTGGGTGCATGTGTGTAACTACTATTGAGGGCAGGTGTGTGGCATTAGTGGATGGGTAATGAGTGGAATTACTATGGGGGCAGTTGTGTGGCATTAGTGGGTGGATAATGAGTGGAATTACTATATGGGGGGTCTGGTGTGTGGAATTACTAACAGGGGTGTATGGTGTGTGGAATTACTATGGGGGTGCATGGTGTGTGGAATTGCTATGGGGGGTCTGGTGTGTGAAATAACTATGGTGGTGTCTGGTGTGTGGAATTACTATATGGGGGGTCTGGTGTGTGGAATTACTATGGGGGTGCATGGTGTGTGGAATTGCTATGGGGGGTCTGGTGTGTGAAATAACTATGGTGGTGTCTGGTGTGTGGAATTACTATATGGGGGGTCTTGTGTGTGGAATTACTATATGGGGGGTCTGGTGTGTGGAATTACTATGAGGGGTGTATGGTGTGTGAAATTACTATATGGGGGGGTCTGGTGTGTGGAATTACTATATGGGGGGGTCTGGTGTGTGGAATTACTATATGGGGGGGTCTGGTGTGTGGAATTACTATCAGGGGTGTATGGTGTGTGGAATTACTTTATGGTGGTGTCTGGTGTGTGGAATTACTATATGGGGGGGTCTGGTGTGTGGAATTACTATATGGGGGGGTCTGGTGTGTGGAATTACTATATGGGGGGTCTGGTGTGTGGAATTACTATCAGGGGCGTATGGTGTGTGGAATTACTATCAGGGGTGTATGGTGTGTGGAATTACTAAGGGGGTGTATGGTGTGTGGAATTGCTATGGGGGGTCTGGTGTGTGGAATAACTATGGTGGTGTCTGGTGTGTGGAATTATTATATGGGGGGGTCTGGTGTGTGGAATTACTATGGGGGTCTAGTGTGTGGAATTACTATGGGGGGTTCTGGTGTGTGGAATTACTATGCGTGGTCTGGTGTGTGGAATAACTATGGGGGTGTCTGGTGTGTGGAATAACTATGGGGGGGTCTGGTGTGTGGAATAACTATGGGGGTGTCTGGTGTGTGGAATAACTATGGGGGTCTGGTGTGTGGAATTACTATGGGGAGTCTGGTGTGTGGAATTACTATGGGGTGTTTGGTGTGTGGAATAACTATGTGGTGTCTGGTGTGTGGAATTACTATGGGGGGTCTGGTGTGTGGAATAACTGGGAGTGTCTGGTGTGTGAATTACTATGGGGTGTTTGGTGTGTGGAATTACTATGGGGGTCTGGTGTGTGGAATTACTATGGGGGTCTGGTGTGTGGAATTACTATGGGGGTTAGGTGTGTGTAATTACTATGGGGGGTCTGGTGTGTGGAATTACTATGGGGGGGTCTGGTGTGTGGAATAACTGGGAGTGTCTGGTGTGTGGAATTACTATGGGGGGTCTGGTGTGTGGAATAACTATGGGGGGGTCTGGTGTGTGGAATAACTATGGGGGTGTCTGGTGTGTGGAATTACTATGGGGGTCTGGAGTGTGGAATTACTATGGGGGGTCTGGTGTGTGGAATTCCTATGGGGGGTCTGGTGTGTGGAATTACTATGGGGGGGGGGTCTGGTGTGTGGAATTACTATGGGGGGGTCTAGTGTGTGGAATTACTATGGGGGTTCTGGTGTGTGGAATTACTATGTGGGTCTAGTGTGTGGAATTGCTATGGGGGTGTTTGGTGTGTGGAATTATGATGGGGGTGTATGGTGTGTGGAATTACTATGGGGGTGTATGGTGTGTGGAATTACTATGGGGGTGTATGGTGTGTGGAATTGCTATGGGGGGTCTTGTGTGTGGAATTACTATGGGGGCATGTGTGTGGCATTACTATGGGGGGCTTGGGTGTGGAATTACAGTGGGGGCATGTGTGTAACTACTATTGAGGGCAGGTGTGTGGCATTAGTAGGTGGGTAATGAGTGGAATTACTATGGGGGCAGTTGTGTGGCATTAGTGGGTGGATAATGAGTGGAATTACTATATGGGGGGTCTGGTGTGTGGAATTACTATCAGGGGTGTATGGTGTGTAGAATTACTATGGGGGTGTATGGTGTGTGGAATTGCTATGGGGGGTCTGGTGTGTGGAATAACTATGGTGGTGTCTGGTGTGTGGAATTACTATATGGGGGGGGGGGTTCTGGTGTGTGGAATTACTATGGGGGGTCTGGTGTGTGGAATTACTATCAGGAGTGTATGGTGTGTGGAATTACTATGGGGGTGTATGGTGTGTGGAATTACTATATGGGGTGTATGGTGTGTGGAATTACTATGGGGTGTATTGTATGGTGTGTGGAATTGCTATGGGTGGTCTGGTGTGTGGAATAACTATGGTGGTGTCTGGTGTGTGGAATTACTATATGGGGGGGAGGTCTGGTGTGTGGAATTACTATATGGGGGGGTCTGGTGTGTGGAATTACTATGGGGGGGTCTGGTGTGTGGAATTACTATCAGGGGTGTATGGTGTGTGGAATTACTATGGGGGTGTATGGTGTGTGGAATTGCTATGGGGGGTCTGGTGTGTGGAATTACTATTTGGGTCTAGTGTGTGGAATTATGATGGGGGTGTATGGTGTGTGGAATTACTATGGGGGTGTATGGTGTGTGGAATTACTATGGGGGTGTATGGTGTGTGGAATTGCTATGGGGGGTCTTGTGTGTGGAATTACTATGGGGGCATGTGTGTGGCATTACTATGGGGGGGCTTGTGTGTGGAATTACAGTGGGGGCATGTGTGTAACTACTATTGAGGGCAGGTGTGTGGCATTAGTAGGTGGGTAATGAGTGGAATTACTATGGTGGCAGTTGTGTGGCATTAGTGGGTGGATAATGAGTGGAATTACTATATGGGGGGTCTGGTGTGTGGAATTACTATCAGGGGTGTATGGTGTGTGGAATTACTATGGGGGTGTATGGTGTGTGGAATTGCTATGGGGGGTCTGGTGTGTGGAATAACTATGGTGGTGTCTGGTGTGTGGAATTACTATATGGGGGGGTCTGGTGTGTGGAATTACTATGGGGGGTCTGGTGTGTGGAATTACTATCAGGAGTGTATGGTGTGTGGAATTACTATGGGGGTGTATGGTGTGTGGAATTGCTATGGGGGGTCTGGTGTGTGGAATAACTATGGTGGTGTCTGGTGTGTGGAATTACTATATGGAGGGTCTGGTGTGTGGAATTACTATCAGGGGTGTATGGAGTGTGGAATTACTATGGGGGTCTGGTGTGTGGAATTACAGTGGGGGCATGTGTGGAATTACTATGGGGGTGTATGGTGTGTGGAATTACTATGGGGGTCTGGTGTGTGGAATTACAGTGGGGGCATGTGTGGAATTACTATGGGGGTGTATGGTGTGTGGAATTACTATGGGGGTGTATGGTGCGTGGCATTGCTATTGGGGTCTGGTGTGTGGAATTACTATGGGGGCAGGTGTGTGGAATTACAGTGGGGGCAGGTGTGTGGAATTACTATCAGGGATGTATGGTGTGTGGAATTACTATGGGGGTGTATGGTGTGTGGAATTACTATATGGGGGGGTCTGGTGTGTGGAATTACTATCAGGGGTCTGGTGTGTGGAATAACTATGGGGGGTTCTGGTGTGTGGAATTACTATGGGTGGTCTGGTGTGTGGAATAACTATGGGGGTGTCTGGTGTGTGGAATTACTATGGGGGTGTCTGGTGTGTGGAATAACTATGGGGGTCTGGTGTGTGGAATTACTATGGGGAGTCTGGTGTGTGGAATAACTATGGGGGGTCTGGTGTGTGGAATAACTGGGAGTGTCTGGTGTGTGGAATTACTATGGGGTGTTTGGTGTGTGGAATAACTATGGGGGGTCTGGTGTGTGGAATTACTATGTGGTGTCTGGTGTGTGGAATTACTATGGGGGGTCTGGTGTGTGGAATAACTGGGAGTGTCTGGTGTGTGGAATTACTATGGGGTGTTTGGTGTGTGGAATAACTATGGGGGGGTCTGGTGTGTGGAATTACTATGGGGGTCTGGTGTGTGGAATTATTATGGGGGGTTAGGTGTGTGGAATTACTATGGGGGGTCTGGTGTGTGGAATTACTATGGGGGGGGGCAGGGCCGTCTTTCAGTATGGGCTCAATGGGCTCTTGCCCAAGGGCCCCAGGAGTATAAGGGCCCTAGGCTGATTGCTGAGGGTCTTCTCTTTCCAGGGGTACCAGATTTTTGAAAATCGGCCTTGGGGAACCGGAGATATCCAACGTGAAAGCAGTGGTCCCCATCCGAGCCTGTTAATTGCTCTTCCCAGCCAGATATCTCAGGTTCTATCTGACTTAGAGTTTTTCTGAGGGTATAATCCAAAAGCTGTGACTCTCCCCTTTTGCTGGACGCTGGCAGCTTGTCTCTACTGTGCCCAGAACCAGAGCTATCAGCCTTCCAGCAGCTAGTCCCTGCTCCAGCTCCACGCGCCTGGTATACAGTTTTATATATTCATTGGAGGATTTCTCTAGCTCCTGAACTCTGATCCCCAAGTCCCCAAAACTTTCTGAAAGGTGGGAATCTCTAGTTTTTTATCCCATTCAAAACAAAGAAATATATTTTCAGGAACTTGAGATATCTGCAGTCAAGCAAGCTGCCCTCCCACCAGAAAATGATGAATATTAAGCCCACTCCACTATCCACCCCTCCCCTACATATTAAACACCCCCTACCACCCCGGAAGTCATGTACCGGGGCTCCTTCATTCAGCTCAATGCCCTCTTTTACAGTTTAGTGTTCTCCCTCCCGCCCCATCTGTGCAGTAAAGGAGCAATTAGCAGAAATTACTGCTCCAGGTCCTACATGCTGAGCGGAAGATAGAACACCCCCTACCACCCACGGGACATCAAAGCTGCCACTGATAGCACCCCCCACCCCTACCGCTGGAGGATGGGTAGGGGGCCCAATTCATTGCTGTGCCCAGGGGCCTACACTGCCGTTAAGACGGCCCTGGGGGGGGGGTCTGGTGTGTGGAATAACTGGGAGTGTCTGGTGTGTGGAATTACTATGGGGGGTCTGGTGTGTGGAATAACTATGGGGGGGTCTGGTGTGTGGAATAACTATGGGGGTGTCTGGTGTGTGGAATTACTATGGGGCTCTGGAGTGTGGAATTACTGGTGTGTGGAATTCCTATGGGGGGTCTGGTGTGTGGAATTACTATGGGGGGGGGTCTGGTGTGTGGAATTACTATGGGGGGGGTCTAGTGTGTGGAATTACTATGGGGGTTCTGGTGTGTGGATTTACTATTTGGGTCTAGTGTGTGGAATTGCTATGGGGGTGTTTGGTGTGTGGAATTATGATGGGGGTGTATGGTGCGTGGAATTACTATGGGGGTGTATGGTGTGTGGAATTACTATGGGGGTGTATGGTGTGTGGAATTGCTATGGGGGGTCTTGTGTGTGGAATTACTATGGGGGCATGTGTGTGGCATTACTATGGGGGGGCTTGTGTGTGGAATTACAGTGGGGGCATGTGTGTAACTACTATTGAGGGCAGGTGTGTGGCATTAGTAGGTGGGTAATGAGTGGAATTACTATGGGGGCAGTTGTGTAGCATTAGTGGGTGGATAATGAGTGGAATTACTATATGGGGGGTCTGGTGTGTGGAATTACTATCAGGGGTGTATGGTGTGTGGAATTACTATGGGGGTGTATGGTGTGTGGAATTGCTATGGTGGGTCTGGTGTGTGGAATAACTATGGTGGTGTCTGGTGTGTGGAATTACTATATGGGGGGGGGTTCTGGTGTGTGGAATTACTATGGGAGGTCTGGTGTGTGGAATTACTATCAGGAGTGTATGGTGTGTGGAATTACTATGGCGGTGTATGGTGTGTGGAATTACTATATGGGGTGTATGGTGTGTGGAATTACTATGGGGTGTATGGTGTGTGGAATTACTATATGGGGGGGGTCTGGTGTGTGGAATTACTATATGGCGGGGGTCTGGTGTGTGGAATTACTATGGGGGGGTATGGTGTGTGGAATTACTATCAGGGGTGTATGGTGTGTGGAATTACTATGGGGGTGTATGGTGTGTGGAATTGCTATGGGGGGTCTGGTGTGTGGAATTACTATTTGGGTCTAGTGTGTGGAATTATGATGGGGGTGTATGGTGTGTGGAATTACTATGGGGGTGTATGGTGTGTGGAATTACTATGGGGGTGTATGGTGTGTGGAATTGCTATGGGGGGTCTTGTGTGTGGGATTACTATGGGGGCATGTGTGTGGCATTACTATGGGGGGGCTTGTGTGTGGAATTACAGTGGGGGCATGTGTGTAACTACTATTGTGGGCAGGTGTGTGGCATTAGTAGGTGGGTAATGAGTGGAATACTATGGTGGCAGTTGTGTGGCATTAGTGGGTGGATAATGAGTGGAATTACTATATGGGGGGTCTGGTGTGTGGAATTACTATCAGGGGTGTATGGTGTGTGGAATTACTATGGGGGTGTATGGTGTGTGGAATTGCTATGGGGGGTCTGGTGTGTGGAATAACTATGGTGGTGTCTGGTGTGTGGAATTACTATATGGGGGGGGGTCTGGTGTGTGGAATTACTATATGGGGGGTCTGGTGTGTGGAATTACTATGGGGGGTCTGGTGTGTGGAATTACTATCAGGGGTGTATGGTGTGTGGAATTACTATGGGGTGTATGGTGTGTGGAATTGCTATGGGGGGTCTGGTGTGTGGAATAACTATGGTGGTGTCTGGTGTGTGGAATTACTATATGGGGGGGTCTGGTGTGTGGAATTACTTTATGGGGGGGTCTGGTGTGTGGAATTACTATGGGGGGTCTGGTGTGTGGAATTACTATCAGGGGTGTATGGTGTGTGGAATTACTATGGGGGTGTATGGTGTGTGGAATTGCTATGGGGGGTCTGGTGTGTGGAATAACTATGGTGGTGTCTGGTGTGTGGAATTACTTTATGGAGGGTCTGGTGTGTGGAATTACTATCAGGGGTGTATGGAGTGTGGAATTACTATGGGGGTCTGGTGTGTGGAATTACAGTGGGGGCATGTGTGGAATTACTATATGGGGGTGTATGGTGTGTGGAATTACTATGGGGGCAGGTGTGTGGAATTACAGTGGGGGCAGGTATGTGGAATTACTATCAGGGATGTATGGTGTGTGGAATTACTATGGGGGTGTATGTTGTGTGGAATTACTATCAGGGATGTTTGGTGTGTGGAATTACTATGGGGGTGTATGTTGTGTGGAATTACTATCAGGGGTGTATGGTGTGTGGAATAGCTATGGGGGGTCTGGTGTGTGGAATAACTATGGTGGTGTCTGGTGTGTGGAATTACTATATGGGGGGGTCTGGTGTGTGGAATTACTATGGGGGGTCTGGTGTGTGGAATTACTATCAGGAGTGTATGGTGTGTGGAATTACTATGGGGGTGTATGGTGTGTGGAATTGCTATGGGGGGTCTGGTGTGTGGAATAACTATGGTGGTGTCTGGTGTGTGGAATTACTATATGGAGGGTCTGGTGCGTGGAATTACTATCAGGGGTGTATGGAGTGTGGAATTACTATGGGGGTCTGGTGTGTGGAATTACAGTGGGGGCATGTGTGGAATTACTATGGGGGTGTATGGTGTGTGGAATTACTATGGGGGTGTATGGTGCGTGGCATTGCTATTGGGGTCTGGTGTGTGGAATTACTATGGGGGCAGGTGTGTGGAATTACAGTGGGGGCAGGTGTGTGGAATTACTATCAGGGATGTATGGTGTGTGGAATTACTATGGGGGTGTATGGTGTGTGGAATTACTATATGGGGGGGTCTGGTGTGTGGAATTACTATCAGGGGTCTGGTGTGTGGAATAACTATGGGGGGTTCTGGTGTGTGGAATTACTATGGGTGGTCTGGTGTGTGGAATAACTATGGGGGTGTCTGGTGTGTGGAATTACTATGGGGGTGTCTGGTGTGTGGAATAACTATGGGGGTCTGGTGTGTGGAATTACTATGGGGAGTCTGGTGTGTGGAATAACTATGGGGGGTCTGGTGTGTGGAATAACTGGGAGTGTCTGGTGTGTGGAATTACTATGGGGTGTTTGGTGTGTGGAATAACTATGGGGGGTCTGGTGTGTGGAATTACTATGTGGTGTCTGGTGTGTGGAATTACTATGGGGGGTCTGGTGTGTGGAATAACTGGGAGTGTCTGGTGTGTGGAATTACTATGGGGTGTTTGGTGTGTGGAATAACTATGGGGGGGTCTGGTGTGTGGAATTACTATGGGGGTCTGGTGTGTGGAATTATTATGGGGGGTTAGGTGTGTGGAATTACTATGGGGGGTCTGGTGTGTGGAATTACTATGGGGGGGGCAGGGCCGTCTTTCCGTATGGGCTCAATGGGCTCTTGCCCAAGGGCCCCAGGAGTATAAGGGCCCTAGGCTGATTGCTGAGGGTCTTCTCTTTCCAGGGGTACCAGATTTTTGAAAATCGGCCTTGGGGAACCGGAGATATCCAACGTGAAAGCAGTGGTCCCCATCCGAGCCTGTTAATTGCTCTTCCCAGCCAGATATCTCAGGTTCTATCTGACTTAGAGTTTTTCTGAGGGTATAATCCAAAAGCTGTGACTCTCCCCTTTTGCTGGACGCTGGCAGCTTGTCTCTACTGTGCCCAGAACCAGAGCTATCAGCCTTCCAGCAGCTAGTCCCTGCTCCAGCTCCACGCGCCTGGTATACAGTTTTATATATTCATTGGAGGATTTCTCTAGCTCCTGAACTCTGATCCCCAAGTCCCCAAAACTTTCTGAAAGGTGGGAATCTCTAGTTTTTTATCCCATTCAAAACAAAGAAATATATTTTCAGGAACTTGAGATATCTGCAGTCAAGCAAGCTGCCCTCCCACCAGAAAATGATGAATATTAAGCCCACTCCACTATCCACCCCTCCCCTACATATTAAACACCCCCTACCACCCCGGAAGTCATGTACCGGGGCTCCTTCATTCAGCTCAATGCCCTCTTTTACAGTTTAGTGTTCTCCCTCCCGCCCCATCTGTGCAGTAAAGGAGCAATTAGCAGAAATTACTGCTCCAGGTCCTACATGCTGAGCGGAAGATAGAACACCCCCTACCACCCACGGGACATCAAAGCTGCCACTGATAGCACCCCCCACCCCTACCGCTGGAGGATGGGTAGGGGGCCCAATTCATTGCTGTGCCCAGGGGCCTACACTGCCGTTAAGACGGCCCTGGGGGGGGGGTCTGGTGTGTGGAATAACTGGGAGTGTCTGGTGTGTGGAATTACTATGGGGGGGTCTGGTGTGTGGAATAACTATGGGGGTGTCTGGTGTGTGGAATTACTATGGGGCTCTGGAGTGTGGAATTACTGGTGTGTGGAATTCCTATGGGGGGTCTGGTGTGTGGAATTACTATGGGGGGGGGTCTGGTGTGTGGAATTACTATGGGGGGGGTCTAGTGTGTGGAATTACTATGGGGGTTCTGGTGTGTGGATTTACTATTTGGGTCTAGTGTGTGGAATTGCTATGGGGGTGTTTGGTGTGTGGAATTATGATGGGGGTGTATGGTGCGTGGAATTACTATGGGGGTGTATGGTGTGTGGAATTACTATGGGGGTGTATGGTGTGTGGAATTGCTATGGGGGGTCTTGTGTGTGGAATTACTATGGGGGCATGTGTGTGGCATTACTATGGGGGGGCTTGTGTGTGGAATTACAGTGGGGGCATGTGTGTAACTACTATTGAGGGCAGGTGTGTGGCATTAGTAGGTGGGTAATGAGTGGAATTACTATGGGGGCAGTTGTGTGGCATTAGTGGGTGGATAATGAGTGGAATTACTATATGGGGGGTCTGGTGTGTGGAATTACTATCAGGGGTGTATGGTGTGTGGAATTACTATGGGGGTGTATGGTGTGTGGAATTGCTATGGTGGGTCTGGTGTGTGGAATAGGTGTCTGGTGTGTGGAATTACTATATGGGGGGGGTTCTGGTGTGTGGAATTACTATGGGAGGTCTGGTGTGTGGAATTACTATCAGGAGTGTATGGTGTGTGGAATTACTATGGGGGTGTATGGTGTGTGGAATTACTATATGGGGTGTATGGTGTGTGGAATTACTATGGGGTGTATGGTGTGTGGAATTACTATATGGGGGGGGGTCTGGTGTGTGGAATTACTATATGGCGGGGGTCTGGTGTGTGGAATTACTATGGGGGGGTATGGTGTGTGGAATTACTATCAGGGGTGTATGGTGTGTGTAATTACTATGGGGGTGTATGGTGTGTGGAATTGCTATGGGGGGTCTGGTGTGTGGAATTACTATTTGGGTCTAGTGTGTGGAATTATGATGGGGGTGTATGGTGTGTGGAATTACTATGGGGGTGTATGGTGTGTGGAATTACTATGGGGGTATATGGTGTGTGGAATTGCTATGGGGGGTCTTGTGTGTGGGATTACTATGGGGGCATGTGTGTGGCATTACTATGGGGGGGCTTGTGTGTGGAATTACAGTGGGGGCATGTGTGTAACTACTATTGTGGGCAGGTGTGTGGCATTAGTGGGTGGATAATGAGTGGAATTACTATATGGGGGGTCTGGTGTGTGGAATAGCTATGGGGGGTGTATGGTGTGTGGAATTACTATCAGGGGTGTATGGTGTGTGGAATTACTATGGGGGTGTATGGTGTGTGGAATAGCTATGGGGGGTCTGGTGTGTGGAATAACTATGGTGGTGTCTGGTGTGTGGAATTACTATGGGGCAGGTGTGTGGAATTACAGTGGGGGCATGTGTGGAATTACTATGGGGGCAGTTGTGTGGCATTATTATAAATCTGTTTTATTACAGTGGGGGCCAATGTGTTTCCGATATTTGTTATATTTGATGGTGTGTCTTGGCATTTTTAAAATCTTCCTTAGTGTGACACGGGTTTAAAAAGATTGAAAATCACTTCTGTATGGCCCCAGCTGCTGTCATGACGGAGTCACGGAAGAGGCACCGCCTTCCAGCGATGGATCGGGGAGGAGTCCGGCCACCTTCCTCTTCCTTCCGCAGCCCAGGACATACTGCACTCCGCGAGGAGCTCCCTGTGGCTGCCCAGTATGCAGGAAGGGGAGACTCTAAGATAGGGGTGGGCAAAATACGGCCCGCGGGCCGGATGCGGCCCGCAAACCGATCCTGCCCGGCCCACTGCCTCCCACCAGCGAGCAATGACAAGCGGCCCGACCAGCTGAGCTGCTTGTCATTGCTCTGCACTGCAGTACCTCCAAGCTGCCATCGGCGCCTCTCTCGGCTGCGTTGTAGCAGCCTCCTCCAGAGTCCCCAGTGACAACGGCTGTGTTCAGCCGAGAAGGGGCGGGGCTAGGTGCCGATGATGGGGCGGGGCTACACGGGACATCAGGGGGCGGAGCTACACGGGACAAGAGCCAGACTGCTACAGATCCATCCTTCCTGCCACTGCCAGCCAGATCAGTAAGTTACTGGGAAAAGTGAGAGAAAGTGTGTGTGTGTGTGTGTGTGTGTGTGTGTGTGTGTGTGTGTGTGTGTGTGTGTGTGTGTGTGTGTGTGTGTGTGTGTGTGTGTGTGTGTGCGGGCAGTGGCGTCAGACTGTTTTTAGGTTCACCCCCCCCCCCCGTGTTCTGTCACTATGTCACCTCCCCGTGTTCTATCACTATGTCACCCCCCCCCCCGTGTTCTGTCACTGTGTCACCCCCCCCGTGTTCTATCACTATGTCACCCCCCCCCCGTGTTCTGTCACTGTGTCACCCCCCCGTGTTCTGTCACTGTGTCACCCCCCCCGTGTTCTATCACTATGTCACCCCCCCCCCGTGTTCTGTCACTATGTAACACCCCCCCCCCGTGTTCTGTCACTATGTCACCCCCCCCCGTGTTCTATCACTATGTCACCCCCCCCCCGTGTTCTGTCACTATGTAACACCCCCCCCCCGTGTTCTGTCACTATGTCACCCCCCCCCCGTGTTCTATCACTATGTCACCCCCCCCCGTGTTCTGTCACTATGTCACCCCCCCCCCGTGTTCTGTCACTATGTAACACCCCCCCCCGTGTTCTGTCACTATGTCACCCCCCCGTGTTCTGTCACTGTGTCACCTCCCCGTGTTCTGTCACTGTGTCACCCCCCCCCGTGTTCTGTCACTGTGTCACCCCCCCGTGTTCTGTCACTGTGTCACCTCCCCGTGTTCTGTCACTATGTCACCCCCCCGTGTTCTGTCACTGTGTCACCTCCCCGTGTTCTGTCACTGTGTCACCCCCCCCGTGTTCTGTCACTGTGTCACCTCCCCGTGTTCTGTCACTGTGTCACCCCCCCCGTGTTCTGTCACTGTGTCACACCCACCGTGTTCTGTCACTGTGTCACCTCCCCGTGTTCTGTCACTGTGTCACACCCACCGTGTTCTGTCACTGTGTCACCTCCCCGTGTTCTGTCACTGTGTCACCCCCCCGTGTTCTGTCACTGTGTCACACCCACCGTGTTCTGTCACTGTGTCACCTCCCCGTGTTCTGTCACTGTGTCACACCCACCGTGTTCTGTCACTGTGTCACCTCCCCGTGTTCTGTCGCTGTCAACCCCACCATGTTCTGTCACCATGTCACACCCCCCGTGTTCTGTCACTGTCACCCCCACTGTGTTCTGTCACCCCCCCCTCCCCGTGTTCTTTCACTTTGTCACACCCCCGTGTTCTGTCACCGTGTCACACATCCGTGTTCTGTCACTGTCACCCCCACCGTGTTCTGTCACTGTGTCACACCCCCCGTGTTCTGTCACTGTTACCCCCCTCCCCGTGTTCTGTCACTGTCACCCCACTCCCCGTGTTCTGTCACCGTGTCACCCCCACCATGTTCTGTCACTGTCACCCCCCCTCCCCGTGTTCTTTCACTGTCACCCCACTCCCCGTGTTCTGTCACCGTGTCACCCCCACCATGTTCTGTCACTGTCACCCCCCCTCCCCGTGTTCTTTCACTGTGTCACACCCCCCGTGTTCTGTCACCGTGTCACACATCCGTGTTCTGTCACTGTGACCCCCCCTCCCCGTGTTCTGTCACTGTGACCCCCCCTCCCCGTGTTCTGTCACCGTGTCACACCCCCCATGTTCTGTCACCGTGTCACCCCCACCGTGTTCTGTCACTGTGTCACCCCCCCCCGTGTTCTGTCACCCCCACCGTGTTCTGTCACCGTGTCACCCCCACCGTGTTCTGTCACTGTGTCACCACCACCGTGTTCTGTCACCGTGTCACACCTTTCCCCAGGGGCCATAAGACACTGGATAATTTGCTTGCTGCACAATAATTATCCTAAATAAAATGTTAATGTGTAAAAAGGCTCTCTACCTGCCGTAATGTGTGTAAAAGGGGCTCTACCTGGTGTAATGTGTGTAAGTGGCGCTGTGTGGCGCAATTTGAATACTGGAGACTATTGTGCAGCCTAATAGGAATCTGTATTATTTTTTGCCCACACCCCTTCCACATGAAGCCATGTCCCTATATTTTTGGCAAGTGGGGCGAGCTGCTATTTTGTATGTGGCCCTCGGATACTGACAGGAAATGTCAAGTGGCCCCTCAGCTGAAATAATTGCCCTCCCCTGCTCTAAGACATGGATCCCAGAATCTGCAGTCCTTGTGAGCTGCTGCTGCTGTCATTTATGTGCCCACTGTGGCTCCTGCTGCTTCCTCCCCCACGTTCAGTCCTTTGACTGCAGGAAGGGACTGGACACACAGGGCAACAGGTACCGCTGTGTTTTTGTTTGTCTTCCCCCATCTCTCTCTATCCTCTGCCCCCTCCCACCCCTCCCTCTCTACCTTTCTACCTGTCATCTTTCTCTCTCTCTCATGACGCTACCTTCTGTAATGAGTAAAAGGGAGCTCTACCTGCCGTACTATGTAAAAGGGAACTCTGCCTGCCGTAATGTGTAAAAAGGGACTCTTCCTGCCATAATGTTTAAAAGGGGACTCTATGGGGTATATTTATTTACTAAGCTCCCGATTTTGACCGATTTGGTGTTTTTTCTTCAAAGTGTCATCTCGGGAATTTACTAAGCACAAATCTCGGCAGTGATGAGGGCATTCGTATTTTTTTTGAAGTCCAAGAAAAAAAATACGAATGAATACACCATCGGTCAAATACGCCTGTTATTTGATAGAACTCGGTCATTTACTAAAATTTGTATTTCACAAACACTGCCAGCAATAGCCAAACACTGCCGTGAATAAATACAAATCATAAAAAAAAGCAGTTTTAAAATAGACCTGCTTTTTTTTACCGTGTTCTGATAGGCATGCACGGATCCATGAGATCCGTGCATGTTTATCAGTGAGAAGAAGGGGTGGGAAAGTGTTAATTTTTATTAATAAAAATGCGTGGGGTCCCCCCTCCTAAGCAAAACCAGCCTCGGGCTCTTTGAGCCGGTCCTGGTTGACAAAATATGGGGGGGAAAAATGACAGGGGCTCCCCCATATTTCATAAACCAGCACCGGGCTCTGCGCCTGGTCCTGGTTCTAAAAATACGGGGGACAAAAAGCGTAGGGGTCCCCCGTATTTCTGAAACCAGCACCGGGCTCCACTAGCCAGATACATAATGCCACAGCCGGGGGACACTTTTATCTAGGTCCCTGCGGCCCTGGCATTACATAACCAACTAGTCACCCCTGGCCGGGGTACCCTGGAGGAGTGGGAACACCTTAAATCAAGGGGTCCTTGATTGTATCCAATGGTGGGAACTTTGCGGTCAGCGGTGAGGTTACTTTCGGTCAGTGGCGGTTCTTGCCACGGGCAAGCAGGACTTTTGCCCGGGGCGCCGCCTTCCACTGCTGCCCGCTGTGTCCCCCGTCCGCCTCCGCTGCCCGCTGCCGTCCCCGTCCTCGGCGCCTCCTGTGAAGGGAACTAGACGCTATGCGTCTAGTTTCCCTTCGTGGAGAGTAACTGCTGAGCGGTGCGCGATGACGTCATCGCGCACCGCACAGCAAAGGTCCTCTCCACGAAGGGAACTAGACGCATAGCGTCTAGTTTCTCTTCGTGGAGAGGACCTTTTGCTGTGCGGTGCGCGATGACGTCATCGCGCACCGCTCAGCATTCAAGCGGCGCTTTCAATGTACAGGGGGCGTGGTGAGTATTAGGCCACGCCCCTTTCCTGCCCGGGGCGCTCTGCGCCCTTGAACCGGCCCTGCTTTCGGTCAACCGCTGACCGCAAAGTTCCCACCATTGGATACAATGGAGCGCATAGGCGCTACATTGTATCTCTCCCGTTTGCTGCCTGACAGACACTACAGGAGCACACAGCCAATCAGGAGAGTGCCACGACGTGGCGCTCCCTGATTGGCTGAAGGGACCCTCTTTGAGTGGAGTCAGGGGGGTCCTGGCAGTCGGGGAAAGGGGTCCCATGTGTCAACATGGGACCCCTTTCAGTGCGTGGTCGGGTTTCCGTTTTTTTGTTTTGCCAAGTACGTAGATTATACAAAGAAAACAAGATAGCCTGGATTATGTGAGTATAATTTTTTCACAGGTACCCCTAGGATTCTACATGGAGAAGAGGACCGAGCCTCGTGGGAACATGGGTAAGTATGTATGTTTGGAGGTGTGCGTGTATGTAATAAACTTATACTGTCACGGTGTGTATGTCCTGTTTTTTGGGGGGTATTTCTCTGACGTCCTAAGTGGATGCTGGGACTCCGTAAGGACCATGGGGAATAGCGGCTCCGCAGGAGACTGGGCACAACTAAAGAAAGCTTTAGGACTACCTGGTGTGCACTGGCTCCTCCCACTATGACCCTCCTCCAGACCTCAGTTAGAATGTTGTGCCCGGCTGAGCTGGATGCACACTAGGGGCTCTCCTGAGCTCCTAGAAAGAAAGTATATTTAGGTTTTTTATTTTCAGTGAGATCTGCTGGCAACAGACTCACTGCAGCGAGGGACTAAGGGGAGAAGAAGCGAACCTACCTAACTGGTGGTAGTTTGGGCTTCTTAGGCTACTGGACACCATTAGCTCCAGAGGGATCGACCACAGGACCCGACCTCGATGTTCGGTCCCGGAGCCGCGCCGCCGGCCCCCTTACAGAGCCAGAAGCAAGAAGTGTTCCGGAAAATCGGCGGCAGAAGACTTCTGTCTTCAACAAGGTAGCGCACAGCACTGCAGCTGTGCGCCATTGCTCCTCATGCACACTTCACACTCCGGTCACTGATGGGTGCAGGGCGCTGGGGGGGGGGGCCCTGAGGGCAATATAAACACCTTGGCTGGCAAATCATCACAATATATAGTCCCAGGGCTATATATGTGATAAATTACCCCTGCCAGAATCCATGAAAAAAGCGGGAGAAAAGTCAGCCGAAAAAGGGGCGGGGCTATCTCCCTCAGCACACTGGCTCCATTTTTTCTTCACAGTGCAGCTGGAAGACAGCTCCCCAGGCTCTCCCCTGTAGTTTTCAGGCTCAAAGGGTTAAAAAGAGAGGGGGGGCACTAAATTTAGGCAAAATATGTGTATACAAGCAGCTATTGGGGGAAAAATCACTCAGTTATAGTGTTAATCCCTGCATTATATAGCGCTCTGGTGTGTGCTGGCATACTCTCTCTCTGTCTCCCCAAAGGACTTTGTGGGGTCCTGTCCTCAGTCAGAGCATTCCCTGTGTGTGTGCGGTGTGTCGGTACGGCTGTGTCGACATGTTGGATGAGGAAGGTTACGTGGAGGCGGAGCAGAGGCCGATAAATGGGATGTCGCCCCCTGTGGGGCCGACACCAGAGTGGATGGATAGGTGGAAGGTATTAACCGACAATGTCAACTCCTTACATAAAAGGCTGGATGACGTAACAGCTGTGGGACAGCCGGCTTCTCAGCCCGCGCCTGCCCAGGCGTCTCAAAGGCCATCAGGGGCTCAAAAAACGCCCGTTACCTCAGATGGCAGACACAGATGTCGACACAGAGTCTGACTCCAGTGTCGACGAGGTTGAGACATATACACAATCCACTAGGAACATCCGTTGCATGATCTCGGCAATGAAAAATGTGTTACACATTTCTGACATTAACCCAAGTACCACATAAAAGGGGTTTTATGTTTGGGGAGAAAAAAGCAGCCAGTGTTTTGTTCCCCCATCAGATGAGTGAATGAAGTGTGTAAAGAAGCGTGGGTTCCCCCTATAAGAAACTAGTGATGAGCGCCTGAAATTTTTCGGGTTTTGTGTTTTGGTTTTGGGTTCGGTTCCGCGGCCGTGTTTTGGGTTCGACCGCGTTTTGGCAAAACCTCACCGAATTTTTTTTGTCGGATTCGGGTGTGTTTTGGATTCGGGTGTTTTTTAAAAAAAACCCTAAAAAACAGCTTAAATCATAGAATTTGGGGGTCATTTTGATCCCATATTATTATTAACCTCAAAAACCATAATTTCCACTCATTTTCAGTCTATTCTGAATACCTCACACCTCACAATATTATTTTTAGTCCTAAAATTTGCACCGAGGTCGCTGGATGACTAAGCTAAGCGACCCTAGTGGCCGACACAAACACCTGGCCCATCTAGGAGTGGCACTGCAGTGTCACGCAGGATGTCCCTTCCAAAAAACCCTCCCCAAACAGCACATGACGCAAAGAAAAAAAGAGGCGCAATGAGGTAGCTGTGTGAGTAAGATTAGCGACCCTAGTGGCCGACACAAACACCGGGCCCATTTAGGAGTGGCACTGCAGTGTCACGCAGGATGTCCCTTCCAAAAAACCCTCCCCAAACAGCACATGACGCAAAGAAAAAAAGAGGCGCAATGAGGTAGCTGTGTGAGTAAGATTAGCGACCCTAGTGGCCGACACAAACACCGGGCCCATCTAGGAGTGGCACTGCAGTGTCACGCAGGATGGCCCTTCCAAAAAACACTCCCCAAACAGCACATGACGCAAAGAAAAAAAGAGGCGCAATGAGGTAGCTGTGTGAGTAAGATTAGCGACCCTAGTGGCCAACACAAACACCGGGCCCATCTTGGAGTGGCACTGCAGTGTCACGTAGGATGTCCCTTCCAAAAAACCCTCCCCAAACAGCACATGACGCAAAGAAAAAAAGAGGCGCAATGAGGTAGCTGTGTGAGTAAGATTAGCGACCGTAGTGGCCAACACAAACACCGGGCCCATTTAGGAGTGGCACTGCAGTGTCACGCAGGATGGCCCTTCCAAAAAACCCTCCCCAAACAGCACATGACGCAAAGAAAAAAAGAGGCGCAATGAGGTAGCTGACTGTGTGAGTAAGATAAGCGACCCTAGTGGCCGACACAAACACCGGGCCCATTTAGGAGTGGCACTGCAGTGTCACGCAGGATGTCCCTTCCAAAAAACCCTCCCCAAACAGCACATGACGCAAAGAAAAATAAAAGAAAAAAGAGGTGCAAGATGGAATTGTCCTTGGGCCCTCCCACCCACCCTTATGTTGTATAAACAAAACAGGACATGCACACTTTAACCAACCCATCATTTCAGTGACAGGGTCTGCCACACGACTGTGACTGATATGACGGGTTGGTTTGGACCCCCCCCAAAAAAGAAGCAATTAATCTCTCCTTGCTCAAACTGGCTCTACAGAGGCAAGATGTCCACCTCATCATCATCCTCCGATATATCACCGTGTACATCCCCCTCCTCACAGACTATCAATTCGTCCCCACTGGAATCCACCATCTCAGCTCCCTGTGTACTTTGTGGAGGCAATTGCTGCTGGTCAATGTCTCCGCGGAGGAATTGATTATAATTCATTTTAATGAACATCATCTTCTCCACATTTTCTGGATGTAACCTCGTACGCCGATTGCTGACAAGGTGAACGGCGGCACTAAACACTCTTTCGGAGTACACACTTGTGGGAGGGCAACTTAGGTAGAATAAAGCCAGTTTGTGCAAGGGCCTCCAAATTGCCTCTTTTTCCTGCCAGTATAAGTATGGACTGTGTGACGTGCCTACTTGGATGCGGTCACTCATATAATCCTCCACCATTCTTTCAATGGTGAGAGAATCATATGCAGTGACAGTAGACGACATGTCCGTAATCGTTGTCAGGTCCTTCAGTCCGGACCAGATGTCAGCATCAGCAGTCGCTCCAGACTGCCCTGCATCACCGCCAGCGGGTGGGCTCGGAATTCTGAGCCTTTTCCTCGCACCCCCAGTTGCGGGAGAATGTGAAGGAGGAGATGTTGACAGGTCGCGTTCCGCTTGACTTGACAATTTTCTCACCAGCAGGTCTTTCAACCCCAGCAGACTTGTGTCTGCCGGAAAGAGAGATCCAAGGTAGGCTTTAAATCTAGGATCGAGCATGGTGGCCAAAATGTAGTGCTCTGATTTCAACAGATTGACCACCCGTGAATCCTTGTTAAGCGAATTAAGGGCTCCATCCACAAGTCCCACATGCCTAGCGGAATCGCTCCGTGTTAGCTCCTCCTTCAATGTCTCCAGCTTCTTCTGCAAAAGCCTGATGAGGGGAATGACCTGACTCAGGCTGGCAGTGTCTGAACTGACTTCACGTGTGGCAAGTTCAAAGGGCAGCAGAACCTTGCACAACGTTGAAATCATTCTCCACTGCGCTTGAGACAGGTGCATTCCACCTCCTATATCGTGCTCAATTGTATAGGCTTGAATGGCCTTTTGCTGCTCCTCCAACCTCTGAAGCATATAGAGGGTTGAATTCCACCTCGTTACCACTTCTTGCTTCAGATGATGGCAGGGCAGGTTCAGTAGTTTTTGGTGGTGCTCCAGTCTTCTGTACGTGGTGCCTGTACGCCGAAAGTGTCCCGCAATTCTTCTGGCCACCGACAGCATCTCTTGCACGCCCCTGTCGTTTTTTAAATAATTCTGCACCACCAAATTCAAGGTATGTGCAAAACATGGGACGTGCTGGAATTTGCCCATATTTAATGCACACACAATATTGCTGGCGTTGTCCGATGCCACAAATCCACAGGAGAGTCCAATTGGGGTAAGCCATTCCGCGATGATCTTCCTCAGTTGCCGTAAGAGGTTTTCAGCTGTGTGCGTATTCTGGAAAGCGGTGATACAAAGCGTAGCCTGCCTAGGAAAGAGTTGGCGTTTGCGAGATGCTGCTACTGGTGCCGCCGCTGCTGTTCTTGCGGCGGGAGTCCATACATCTACCCAGTGGGCTGTCACAGTCATATAGTCCTGACCCTGCCCTGCTCCACTTGTCCACATGTCCGTGGTTAAGTGGACATTGGGTACAGCTGCATTTTTTAGGACACTGGTGACTCTTTTTCTGAGGTCTGTGTACATTTTCGGTATCGCCTGCCTAGAGAAATGGAACCTAGATGGTATTTGGTACCGGGGACACAGTACCTCCAACAAGTCTCTAGTTGGCTCTGCAGTAATGATGGATACCGGAACCACGTTTCTCACCACCCAGGATGCCAAGGCCTCAGTTATCCGCTTTGCAGTAGGATGACTGCTGTGATATTTCATCTTCCTCGCAAAGGACTGTTGGACAGTCAATTGCTTGGTGGAAGTAGTAAAAGTGGTCTTACGACTTCCCCTCTGGGATGACCATCGACTCCCAGCAGCAACAACAGCAGCGCCAGCAGCAGTAGGCGTTACACGCAAGGATGCATCGGAGGAATCCCAGGCAGGAGAGGAATCATCAGAATTGCCAGTGACATGGCCTGCAGGACTATTGGCATTCCTGGGGAAGGAGGAAATTGACACTGAGGGAGTTGGTGGGGTGGTTTGCGTGAGCTTGGTTACAAGAGGAAGGGATTTACTGGTCAGTGGACTGCTTCCGCTGTCACCCAAAGTTTTTGAACTTGTCACTGACTTATTATGAATGCGCTGCAGGTGACGTATAAGGGAGGATGTTCCGAGGTGGTTAACGTCCTTACCCCTACTTATTACAGCTTGACAAAGGGAACACACGGCTTGACACCTGTTGTCCGCATTTCTGTTGAAATACCTCCACACCGAAGAGCTGATTTTTTTGGTATTTTCACCAGGCATGTCAACGGCCATATTCCTCCCACGGACAACAGGTGTCTCCCCGGGTGCCTGACTTAAACAAACCACCTCACCATCAGAATCCTCCTGGTCAATTTCCTCCCCAGCGCCAGCAACACCCATATCCTCCTCATCCTGGTGTACTTCAACACTGACATCTTCAATCTGACTATCAGGAACTGGACTGCGGGTGCTCCTTCCAGCACTTGCAGGGGGCGTGCAAATGGTGGAAGGCGCATGCTCTTCACGTCCAGTGTTGGGAAGGTCAGGCATCGCAACCGACACAATTGGACTCTCCTTGTGGATTTGGGATTTCGAAGAACGCACAGTTCTTTGCGGTGCTACTGCTTTTGCCAGCTTGAGTCTTTTCATTTTTCTAGCGAGAGGCTGAGTGCCTCCATCCTCATGTGAAGCTGAACCACTAGCCATGAACATAGGCCAGGGCCTCAGCCGTTCCTTGCCACTCCGTGTGGTAAATGGCATATTGGCAAGTTTACGCTTCTCCTCCGACAATTTTATTTTAGGTTTTGGAGTCCTTTTTTTACTGATATTTGGTGTTTTGGATTTGACATGCTCTGTACTATGACATTGGGCATCGGCCTTGGCAGACGACGTTGCTGGCATTTCATCGTCTCGGCCATGACTAGTGGCAGCAGCTTCAGCACGAGGTGGAAGTGGATCTTGATCTTTCCCTAATTTTGGAACCTCAACATTTTTGTTCTCCATATTTTAATAGGCACAACTAAAAGGCACCTCAGGTAAACAATGGAGATGGATGGATACTAGTATACAATTATGGACGGACTGCCGAGTGCCGACACAGAGGTAGCTACAGCCGTGGACTACCGTACTGTACTGTGTCTGCTGCTAATATAGACTGGTTGATAAAGAGATGTAGTAGTATGTATGTATAAAGAAGAAAGAAAAAAAAACCACGGGTAGGTGGTATACAATTATGGACGGACTGCAGAGTGCCGACACAGAGGTAGCTACAGCCGTGAACTACCGTACTGTACTGTGTCTGCTGCTAATATAGACTGGTTGATAAAGAGATGTAGTAGTATGTATGTATAAAGAAGAAAGAAAAAAAAACATCGGGTAGGTGGTATACAATTATGGACGGACTGCCGAGTGCCGACACAGAGGTAGCTACAGCCGTGAACTACCGTACTGTACTGTGTCTGCTGCTAATATAGACTGGTTGATAAAGAGATGTAGTAGTATGTATGTATAAAGAAGAAAGAAAAAAAAACCACGGGTAGGTGGTATACAATTATGGACGGACTGCCGAGTGCCGACACAGAGGTAGCTACAGCCGTGGACTACCGTACTGTACTGTGTCTGCTGCTAATATAGACTGGTTGATAAAGAGATGTAGTAGTATGTATGTATAAAGAAGAAAGAAAAAAAAACCACGGGTAGGTGGTATACAATTATGGACGGACTGCCGAGTGCCGACACAGAGGTAGCTACAGCCGTGAACTACCGTACTGTACTGTGTCTGCTGCTAATATAGACTGGTTGATAAAGAGATGTAGTAGTATGTATGTATAAAGAAGAAAGAAAAAAAAACCACGGGTAGGTGGTATACAATTATGGACGGACTGCCGAGTGCCGACACAGAGGTAGCTACAGCTGTGGACTACCGTACTGTACTGTGTCTGCTGCTAATATAGACTGGTTGATAAAGAGATGTAGTAGTATGTATGTATAAAGAAGAAAGAAAAAAAAACCACGGGTAGGTGGTATACAATTATGGACGGACTGCCGAGTGCCGACACAGAGGTAGCTACAGCCGTGAACTACCGTACTGTACTGTGTCTGCTGCTAATATAGACTGGTTGATAAAGAGATGTAGTAGTATGTATGTATAAAGAAGAAAGAAAAAAAAAACCACGGGTAGATGGTATACAATTATGGACGGACTGCCGAGTGCCGACACAGAGGTAGCTACAGCCGTGGACTACCGTACTGTACTGTGTCTGCTGCTAATATAGACTGGTTGATAAAGAGATGTAGTAGTATGTATGTATAAAGAAGAAAGAAAAAAAAACCACGGGTAGGTGGTATACAATTATGGACGGACTGCCGAGTGCCGACACAGAGGTAGCTACAGCCGTGGACTACCGTACTGTACTGTGTCTGCTGCTAATATTGACTGGTTGATAAAGAGATGTAGTAGTATGTATGTATAAAGAAGAAAGAAAAAAAAACCACGGGTAGGTGGTATACAATTATGGATGGACTGCCGAGTGCCGACACAGAGGTAGCTACAGCCGTGGACTACCGTACTGTACTGTGTCTGCTGCTAATATAGACTGGTTGATAAAGAGATGTAGTAGTATGTGATAAAGCTAAATATTTATCGTATATAAAACACTTTAAGAGGTCTAAGAACACTATACACTATCTACGTAAGAAGTACCGTAAGGGTACGCAAGTTGTGTAGCGTTCGCTCAACCGTAGTCGAGCTGCTCAAGCGTCACGTTCGCTTACGGCCCAGTGATCACAGGCAGGCACGCTATTGGCTGCCGACTAACGTAATGATTCGCTATAGCGTAGCGTACGCTCGGGACCACGAGGAGATCACCAGCGGTGCAGACGCTTACAACGTTTAAACCTTTATATCTATACCTTTAACGATGAGATACACAGTATACCTTAGTGTGGAGACAGAGTGTAAGTGCAACCTGGTGTAACCTGATTAACTACAAAGCTGCTTGAGCGTCACCGACGCTCAGAGAATACTTAACCCTTATAAAGAATACACAGATACCTGGGCTTAGGGTCCAAAACCTATTATATGTATTATAACTATTATACTTGCAAAAGGAATCACAGTACAAATGATACACTACAATATAACATAAACCAACTAACCAGATAACTACACAGGAAATACAATACAATACAACAAAGGGAAAATACGAGAGAAAGAGTAGAGAGAGAGAGAGATGGCTCACAGTAAGACAATATGATTACGGAGAAAACTTACGCACAAGGGGAAACGATCGCATGCGCCTCGATATCCAGCTCCCGATTATCAGTAATGAGAACCGTTGAAGAGAGAGAACTGGATACGGTCGGCCTGCCTATTTATGCCCCACACACAATACAATTCAATGGTCCCTACAATCTCATTGTTCATTGGACACAGGAATACGGCTTCGCATTATAACAAAAGGTCATAGGTTGATTCATACAGGTGGGCTGTGACTATTTCCAACTGCTCAGGTGGGAGGGAAACTGGGTTTCCCGCCGCATGGGTAATAAAGTGCAAATAAAGTAAATGTTCATAAACTTCTTATGTCCATAACTATTCGCACGAGCGATTGATCTGCTTCAAACCAACACCGGAATATTTCTAATTAAATATTCTTCCGATGGATACTAAACACCACTGTATTACTCCTGTCTGACCCTTCGTATCAAACAAAGAGGGATTCCTCTGTTCATAAACATTCTATATTAACCAAACTTTCAGAATCTATCAAAGGGACCATGATCTACAAAATACATTATTAGTGAAAATATGTAATGATTGAGTCGCACGCTACGATCGCATAAACTCTACCGTAAATACGCATACCATGCGCCTGCGGGTGCCCGCGACTGTGAGTATGCGCACGTACGGGAGAGCGTACGCATGCGCAGCACGGACCTGTGTGAGGTGCAAATATGGTAGTGTGCATAGAGATATTTTTCTGACTTTGACAGTCCACCCTTTGGCAGTCAATAATAACTGCCACTTCCTGAAAACATTTCAAAAGGAGAAAAATATATGTCAGGGGTTAATTCATTTCCATGGTTGGGTAAGGGAGGAGAGAGGAGTAGGTGGGAAGAGGGTATGACCTAGTGAGATAGCAGAAGCATGTGTGTATGAGTCCATGTTTGGGGGGTCATGTATCATCGTGCCGTACGTGTTGTAAATCAAGCTTCGAGGTATTGCGAAGTATACATTTGAATTCCTTCTTATCCCGTGGTACGGGTCTGTGGATGGGCTGTCAAACTTTACCGAGCTCTTTTCGGATTTTGAACAAAATGGGGAGCACATTTTAGTTGATGATACATGAATGGGGGAATATGTGATTGCTGATATCTGTGCCTGTATTCCCTATACTATGTGTGTCATTACCTGAGGGTTGTAGAAATGAAGAAAAGACATAATTACGGTAAATGCGGTGGTATTCTATGTCAGGTTAATGTACATCTGTCGGTTGAAGTTTTGTTCGGTATCAGTTGAAAGTCGTCTTCTTTGCGCTGTGTTGCCCATTAGGTGTGAGCAAAAAGCTTTGTCAATGCCATTAGATTTACAAAAAAAAATGTTGGGCTAGCGTAAGTTTAAGAATTCTAGGGAAACTGGGGATCCATGGCAAAGTTCATCAAATGTCCATATCTCAAGTGGTCAAAACTTCTTCTTTGGTCTATCCGTTGTCTGTATAGCGTCTCGTCAACTTCCTCGTCCAAGTGGGTCTTTTTATCTTGGAGAAAAGCAGAAAAACAGGTGAAAGAAACGGACCGTAGAAATCGCATTTTCATCACATCATTGGCCCTCATTCCGAGTTGTTCGCTCGCAAGGCGAATGTAGCAGAGTTACACACGCTAAGCCGCCGCCTACTGGGAGTGTATCTTAGCTTCTTAAATGTGCGACCGATGTATTCGCAATATTGCGATCACAAACGAGTTAGCAGTTTTAGAGTAGCTTCAGACTTACTCTGCCTGTGCGATCAGTTCTGTGCTTTTCGGTCCTGGCTGACGTCACAAACACACCCAGCGTTTGTCCAGGCACTCCCACCGTTTCTCCAGCCACTCCTGCGTTTTTTCCGGAAACGGTAGCGTTTTCAGCCACACGCCCATAAAACGCCGTGTTTCCGCCCAGTAACACCCATTTCCTGTCAATCATACTACGATCGCCGGAGCGAAGAAAAAGCCGTGAGTAAAAATACTTTCTTCTTAGTAAAGTTACTTGGCGCATGCGCAGTGCGAACATTGCGCATGCGCACTAAGAGAATTCTCACTGCGATGCGATGAAAATCTCCGAGCGAACAACTCGGAATGAGGGCCATTGGCCCTCATTCCGAGTTGATCGCTCGCAAGGCGAATTTAGCAGAGTTGCTCACGCTAAGCCTACGCCTACTGGGAGTGTATCTTAGCTTCTTAAAATTGCGACCGATGTATTCGCAATATTGCGATTACAAACTACTTAGCAGTTTCAGAGTAGCTTCAGACTTACTCGGCATCTGCGTTCAGTTCAGTGCTTGTCGTTCCTGGTTTGACGTCATAAACACACCCAGCGTTCGCCCAGACACTCCCCCGTTTCTCCGGCCACTCCTGCGTTTTTTCCGGAAACGGTAGCGTTTTTATCCACACGCCCCGAAAACGCTGTGTTTCCGCCCAGTAACACCCATTTCCTGTCAATCACACTACGTTCGCCAGAGCGAAGAAAAAGCCGTGAGTAAAAATACTATCTTCATTGTAAAATTACTTGGCGCAGTCGCAGTGCGAATATTGCGCATGCGTACTAAGCGGAATTTCACTGCGATGCGAAGAAAATTACCGAGCGATCAACTCGGAATGAGGGCCATTGTTTCTATCATTGGGTCATAAATCAAATCCAGGTTAATTACAGTTTCCTCACTCCTCAAACTCATTACCCTGGTACGATGTTTGCACTTCATTAAAGCCTGACCGCATCTAAATATCAAGCCAATTGATATGACAACACCTAAGATACATAGGAGAAACTTCCCAACATCCATTATGACTCCTTGAGCCCAGTCTCCCAAACCGGAGAACCAATTTCGCGGGTTCAACCATGACACCCAACCAGTCAGCTCATTACCTACAGCAGCAAGAGTGAGATTGTGTTTTCGGCGAAATTCCCACTTCAATTGGAGAATATCGTCCATCTTTTGGTCTATGACCTCGACCGGATCCTCGGTGCTATTCGTGATATACGTGCAACACTTCACGCCGTACTGTGTTGCCAATGTAACACAATATCCGCCTGTCACTGCTGTGAGGTAATTAAGAACCATTCTATGCTGCACCAGTTCTGTTTTATAAGCTTGAAGTTCCCTTCCAGTATATCTAAACGTGTCATCATACATTTCAGTGATATTATCTAACAAATTTGCGAGCGCCGATATGTATTTATAATTTAGCACTCCTCTAGCGGTGCGGGTGAAATCTAACGCGATTAAGAATGGAATCCCGGTGGATTCACTTATCAGATCAGAGGCCGGATGCTCTGTCTTCTCTATCAGGTGTCTTTTAACAACGTGCTCGTAGTGGGTGTGAGTATAAGGAGCTTGGGCACCACGATGTATGTCTTTCATTTTATCATGTGTTACAGTCATCACTTCAGGCAATACTTTTCCAATATAACACAATCCTTCAGAGTTTGGGGCAAGCCACTTGTACGCCTTTCTCCCGCATATGAAATATGCATCATCGGGGAGAACATATGGGACGGAGAAGGACATAACCATATTACACACCTTCCAGGTGAAATCTCCTAACCCTAATTCTTCCATCTGCTTAATACACGTATCAGGTTGTACGATATGTGCACAGTATCCTGGTGATACTTCTCCAACTCTCGTAATCCTATTTCCTAAGGTGTACCTATACCGGAAAGATTTTCCTCTACTGGCTATGTGGCGTACAAGCTCTGTATCTGTGGGCATTCTATCTGCTCTATGCGAAAAGGTCATGGTGTGGTTACTCCATGACACTTCCCAATTTCCCGGCTTTCTGGGATTGGAGATGTTGAAACATAATAGGGACCTATCCACATGGTATTGGTGGAGCTTCAAACTAGGAGGGCTGGAGATATTAAACCTCCTGTCCACCGGTCTCCCTCCATTTAACTCAAGTACCTCCCCTATCGTTAAAGGAAATGGTACTAGCCCTGATTTGCTATGACCTTGAGGTACTTGAGAGCATACCCAACAATCTGTTTTGTTTAACACATTACCCACTAAGGAGTGATAGTCACTCAATGGATGCCGGTCCATATGGATATTAAAACTGGATTGGCATTTCTTAATGCACCCATCTTCAATGACATTGTTACAGAGCCTACAGATACAGTTTTCCTCAGCTAACAATCCGTCACAATTCCTTCTATGGTCAATGCTATCGGATCGTTTTCTGATACTCGCCTTTGCTTGTTGGTTAGGTTGATCTTGGAAAACTACGCCTCCATCTTTATCATCAGAACCCATTCCAGAACCTCTATCGACCTCCATGGTACTCTCGCCGGAACAGACTGCTCTGGTCAACATCATGGTCAACAGGAAAATCCGGATCACAGTCTCTTGGGGCAAGTCCATCTTATAGGAGGAAATGGAGAAGAATGAGAAGGAGGAAAAAGAAATTTGAGGGAGAGGGGATGGGAAGTGGAGGAAAATAATAAAAGGGAGTGGGGAGTCGACAACAGCTCTCGGTCTTCAAGGCTCAGGTGCCGCCTCAGTCCTCCTGGAACAGACACTCCAGTGATACAACCTCTACCGTCTGTTCCTTATCACGGGACTTCTCTGGATCAGCAACCTTCTTGCAGTGGGATGAATGGACCCAAGTCTCTCTCTCAGCAACCTTCAGTGCTGTAGTGCTAGTCAATAAGACCTGGTATGGTCCTTCCCATCTGTCAATAAGGCAACCTGAGCGTAGAAAATTCCGTATCATTACCTAATCCCCAGGTTCAATGTCATGACAATTACTATCAGGTAAATCAGGAATCACCAACTTCAGATTATCATTTTGATTCCTTAACTGTTTACTCATGTTAATCAAGTACTTTACAGTTACTTCATTGTTACATTTCAAATCATCCTGAGGGTTAATCATAACATGCGGTTGTCGACCAAACAAGATTTCAAAGGGAGACAGATTAAGAGGGGACCTGGGAGTGGTTCTGATACTGTACAATACAATGGGTAAAGCTTCTGGCCATGTCAATCCTGTCTCTGCCATCACTTTACTCAATTTATTTTTAATAGTGCTGTTCACTCTTTCGACCTTCGCACTCGCCTGTGGACGGTACGGAGTGTGCAGCTTGCTATCAATTCCCATCAACTTACACATTCCTTGAAAGACATCACCTGTAAAATGGGTACCCCTATCACTTTCGATTATTCTAGGGATACCATATCTACATACAAATTCCTGCACAATTTTCTTAGCAGTAAACATAGCGGTATTTGTAGCCGCAGGAAATGCTTCGACCCAATTTGAGAAAACATCTATACAAACAAGTACATATTTCAAATTCCGACAAGGGGGTAATTGTATAAAGTCAATTTGTATTACCTGGAAAGGGCCGCCGGCAGGTGGGATATGGGATGGTTCTGTAGGTATTGCCTTTCCAACATTCTTTCTCAAACAAGTAAGGCATGACATTGCTCTTTTACTCGCATGAGAGGAGAATCCTGGGGCGCACCAATAGGCTCTTACCAATTTGCACATCCCCTCCTTGCCTAGATGAGTCAGCCCGTGAGCTGCTTCAGCCAGACATGGAAGATATGCTCTGGGGGCCACTGGTTTACCATGTCCATCCGTCCAGAGTCCTGAGGACTCCTGGCCACATCCCTTTGCCTTCCAGACTGCCTTTTCCTGTGTGGAACACAAATTTTGCATTTCACACAACTTCTGTGTGTTAATGGTATTAAATACCATCAATTGTGTGGTGTCTGTCTGTATGGGGGTAGCAGCTGCTAACTTAGCAGCTTCGTCTGCTCGGCTGTTACCAAGTGATACCGGGTCTTGGCTATATGTGTGTGCTTTACATTTGATAACAGCCACTCTGTCGGGTTCCTGTATCGCTGTTAGAAGCCTTTTTATGTGAGCTGCATGCGCTACCGGTGTACCAGCGGCCGTCATGAAATTTCTGAGACGCCATAGGGCTCCGAAATCATGGACTACCCCGAATGCGTATCTAGAATCGGTGTAGATATTGGCTGACTTACCCTTTGCCAATTCACATGCTCTGGTTAGGGCGACCAGTTCAGCAACCTGGGCTGAGTGAGGTGGGCCTAGCGGTTCCGCTTCTATGGTGTCTTGGTCATCTACGACTGCGTATCCAGTACACAAGTCTCCCGAGTCTGACTGTCTATGACAACTACCGTCCGTGTAGAACGTGAGTTCTGCATCTTCCAGTGGGTTGTCACTGATGTCAGGCCTTGCGGTAAAATTTTGGGTCAAATATTCCATACAATCATGTGTATCTTCCTTTATATTAAATCCTCCTTCCCCATCACTCTCACCTTCCACCCTTTGTGCCTGACCAGGCACACCTGGGAGATACGTTGCAGGATTTAATGCACTGCATCTCCTTATGGTGATGTTTACGGGGGCCATTAGTGCCAATTCCCATCTTGTAAACCTCGCTGATGAGACGTGTCTGGTTTGGGCAGAATTCAATAAGGCTGATACTGCATGTGGCGTATGGATTGTGAGGTTGTGGCCTAGCACGACATCTTCGCTTTTTGTCACTAGCAATGCTATTGCAGCAACGCTTCGCAAGCATGTGGGGAGGGATCGCGCTACCGTGTCTAGCTGAGCGCTGTAGTATGCAACTGGCCTGCTGGCATCACCGTGTTTTTGGGTTAGTACACCTGCCGCGCAACCAGCACTTTCTGTTCCGTATAGTTCAAAGGGTTTCCCATAGTCTGGCATACCTAGTGCTGGTGCCTGCGTTAGGCACTGTTTGAGTCTCTCAAATGCTGTTTCGGACTCGTCTGTATGCGAAATCCTATCAGGTTTGTTTGAGGAGACCATTTCCTGCAAAGCCAAAATGGAAAACCCTGGGATCCAATTACGGCAATACCCACACATTCCTAAAAACGTTCTGATCTGTTGCTGGGTTTGTGGCAGAGTCATGTCTCTAATTGCTTGGATTCTATCAGCAGTCAGGTGTCTCAGTCCTTGTGTTAGACAGTGTCCCAAATATTTTACCTTAGTTTGGCATAATTGTAACTTGTCTTTGGAAACCTTGTGTCCTGTGTCTGAAAGATGAAACAGGAGCTGTTTCGTATCCTTCAGAGATGCTTCCAGTGAATCTGAACACAGTAGTAAATCGTCCACATACTGTATCAATACTGATCCACTGTCTGGTTGGAAAGACTGTAAACAATCATGCAAAGCCTGAGAAAATATACTTGGACTATCTATGAAACCTTGGGGTAATCGAGTCCACGTGTATTGGACTCCTCTGTATGTGAATGCAAACAAATATTGGCTGTCAGGGTGCAGAGGTACCGAAAAGAAAGCGGAGCAGAGGTCAATAACAGTGAAAAATTTGGCAGTGGGAGGGATTTGCATTAGGATGACAGCTGGATTTGGCACTACGGGGAACTGACTCTCAACTATTTTGTTAATCCCCCTTAGATCCTGCACTAGTCTGTAACCCCCCCCCACTCTTTTTAACAGGGAAGATGGGACTATTGGCAGTGCTGGACGTTCTTACCAGAATGCCCTGTTGTAGCAAGCGCTCTATTACTGGGTAAACTCCTAACTCCACCTCTGGCTTCAGAGGGTACTGTGGGATTTTTGGAGCTATCCTACCATCTTTTACTTGTACAACTACTGGAGCTACGTTTGCCATTAATCCAGTGTCTTGTCCGTCTTTTGTCCAAAGTGACTCTGGTATCTGAGATGTCATCTCTTCTATTTGGGATGGATTCCTATTTGTCATAATGGTATGTGACATTAATTTTGATGGGGAGTCTAACATGTCTCGCACTTCCTGAGCGTGTTTCTCAGGTATGTCCAAGAATACACTTTCAGGAGTACAATAAATGACACACCCCATTTTACACAGTAAGTCTCTTCCCAGGAGATTGGTTGGTGCCGATGCAGCCAGCAAAAAGGAATGCTTGGTATGCAAAGGCCCTATTGTAATCTCGGCTGGTTTGCTAACAGGGTAGTGCTGGACTACTCCTGTTACTCCCATGGCTGGAATTGTCCTACCAGTGGTTCTCATGCCCACTGTCGAATTTATCACTGACTTGGCCGCCCCTGTGTCTACAAGAAAGTTTAAAGTTTTACCAGCTACATTAATTGCGATCTCGGGTTCACTTCCAAGGTTGGCAATTAATTTTACTGGCTGCAGATTACAGGTATGGCCACACCCCTATTGGGTATGGTGACCTCCCTGAATTCCGCTGGCAGCAACTACTTGTGAGGGAGATAGTTGGGAACTACCAGAGGCATGCCAGTCTCTGTTTGGGGGATATCTTTTTGTTTCCCCTGTATGTGGCTCATAACTCCGTTTCTGCGGACCTTGCTCCCAATGTCGTGTGTCGTGTCGTTGTCTAGGGGGTTGGTATGAGTTTCGTGGATTCTTTACTCTACAATCTCGTGCCATGTGTCCCTGTTTGTGACAAGAATAACAAGTAACCATACTTGACTTACCCACAGGATTTGGTGATACAAACAAAGGCTGCCTTGTGGTCAGAGCCTGTATACTTACTGACATTAATTTATCACCTTGTTGTTCCCTGTGTCTGGTGATGTTTCTATCGTGATCAATAGCAGCCTCTCTCAAAGTAGCCACAGACAGACCTCGCCAACATGGTTGTGTGGTCTGTACCCTAGTCTTCAATGACTCTTTTAAACCATCCATCAGTACCGATACTGCTACTTCCCGATGGTTTGTGTCTGTTTTAATGTCCTCTATGCCTGTGTATTTTGCCATTTCTAATAATGCTCTGTGAAAATACTCTGCAGCTGTCTCTGACTCCTTCTGTTTAATGGAGAATATCTTATTCCATTTAGCTACTGCTGGGAAATACTCTTTTAGCTGCAAGTTTATTCTTTTCACATTATCTTGGTTGTACACATCTGTAAGAGGTACATCATGATCTAGTCCGCAATCAGCTAAAAATTGAGTTGCGTCGACATTTGAGGGTAAACATGCTCTCAGCAATATCTGCCAGTCTTTATTGTTGGGCTCTGCAGTGTTACCTAAGTCTCTGATGTATTTTTGACTGGCAACTAAGTCTTTTCTGGGGTCAGGAAATTCAGACACTATGGTCCTTAATTCCATTCGGGAAAATGGGGTGTACATGGCAATGTTCCTAATGGGAGTGGCTCCTGATGTGTCTGTTTTCCCATTTGGCACTGCTATTACTCTAACAGGTGTAATTCTAACAACCTCATTCTGTGTAGATTCTACAGGCTGTGGTGAAATAGTCTCAGCATAATGCATGGTGCCGTACTTACCAGTTGATACGACCTCACCTATCCCTCCGCTAGGGGCCTTTACTAATCTCGTGGGTGGAGCTGTGCCTACTGTGGTCTCTGCTATGGTGGCTGCTAGAGAGAGCGCTGAAATCGTTGCCGATTCGTCCTCTTGATCACACTCCTGAGGAAAGTTCAAAACAGGGTACAACTTGCACGGGTTAATACTTGCATGGGTTAATGGGTTAACATTATCATTAACATTTACACAGTTACTAAGTGATTTTGTGTTACACCTTAGTGCGTCTTTCTCCGCAATCAACTTCTCTCCTGATATATATGGTGGCGGTGGGGCCGTGGCAATCAGTTTTCTGTTAGAGCCAGATCCCGCCGCCTGAGCCAAACCTCTCTGTATCTCACCTTCCTGTTGCCACAACTGTAAATAATCATAATGCTGGATTCGTCTCTTTGTTGATTTTATGAGACATATCCTCCTCCTTAAATTTTGTAACACTTCTGAGCTGAAGCTCCCTACTCTTGGGAATTTCTCCCCGTCATGTACAGTCATTCTCTCCCATTCATCACATAAAGTTTCTGTGTGACTTCCATATTTCTCACACATTATATACCTGGCCGACCCAATTGGTCGGACCACTGAATCAACCCGAACCGAGGTTGATCGCCCCCTACCTGAACAAGTGGCCCCCATAGTTCGAAAGTGTTGCTTTATTTAGCCAACCCTTTACGCAAAACCAAATGTCAACAATAGGGTGACGGTGGCGGTTTACCGAGTACCCCACTCACTCGCCCACGCCGACCAATACGACCTGATCACACCGATATGGTGCTGGCGTACTCGACCTAGGGCCCCTGCGACCTGAACCTCTATTTACTGGAACCTGCGAGGGTTATCCGAAGAACACTTACTCTTTCCAGTAACTATTGGTTGCTGGATAGTTCCTGAGTGAGCAGCAAACTTCCCTTAAAAAAAAAAAATTACACAAATCACGTTAGAGTGTACAGATAGCGTTTGTGACCCCTTTACTCTAATGGTATTAGGTCAGATTACTAACTACTGCACACACTTACGTGCGGTCCAGTCGTTCAGTACACAAACAACTAAGCTTATGTACGGAAAGACCAATGGAATCGAAACTTACGACTGCGAATTCCTTCAGCCAGAGCTTATATGGCCTATATGGGTGTTGCACCAACCCTTTTCGGTGTTGTGCCTGTGAACTGTATAGCGGACTTCCTTGTCGGCTGTACCTGGACCTCCTGGTCTGCTATGACCTCCTGGTCTTGTTACAGTATGACCTCCTGGTCTTGTTACAGTATGACCTCCTGGTCTGCTATACTCTAATGCTCAAAATTGTATATTTAACCAGAGATGCCTCCCTAGCCACCGTGCACGTCACTTACACGCATGTACCTCACGAGTACTCGACTTTTCTTGTGGTTCAACCTTTAAAAATTGTAAAAACACTCACTTATCACATGTACACTTTTGTTTCTATTTCTATTTCTGCGCAGAAATTTTTCTTTAGATCAGGTGTGTTACCAATTAGGAGCAGGATCTGTTAATTAAATTTCGGACACTCAAAAATAGACTTGCGTTATTTCTCGCCTCGCGTTATTTATCGCTTTGCGTTAAAAATCAACTTATCGTGACTTGAGCTACGTGGGCGTAACCGGACGCTCCGTTGCGTAACGTACGCTGCTTGCGTCGGCCTTTGGATTGCGTACGCAAGTCTTTGTTAGAGACACGTATACGCAAAGCAAAGATCCACCGTAACACAATTTATACTTTTATCAATGTAGATGATCCTTGATCATCTACCACACAACACACTGACTTCGCCTTATCTCCCAGGCGAAACTGTGTGTTTGTCTATCTTTTAACTATATTACCTTTACTCTTAAACTATGAAATAACGGCAAATCTTTTTTAGCACTTCTATCAACTATAAAACTGGCCGACAGGAGAGTGATATACGAAAATGAAAAAGAAAAGGAAATGCAGATATATATGTGTGCGTGCGTGTGTACGCAAGACAGAAAAATAAACAGTTTTAAAAGACACTAGCGTTTTGTTCTTACCTCCGGTTCCCGGATTCCTTCAGCACTCTTTACCTAAGCGAAGCAGACGCTTATCCTGTCAGCACTACGAGGGATACAACCTCCCGCCCTTTGCTGAGGGATAATGTCTGCTGATCTACCTAGTGCAGATATGTGAAGGACGGGCGAGCCGCCAATTGATAAAGCTAAATATTTATCGTATATAAAACACTTTAAGAGGTCTAAGAACACTATACGCTATCTACGTAAGAAGTACCGTAAGGGTACGCAAGTTGTGTAGCGTTCGCTCAACCGTAGTCGAGACGCTCAAGCGTCACGTTCGCTTACGGCCCAGTGATCACAGGCAGGCACGCTATTGGCTGCCGACTAACGTAATGATTCGCTATAGCGTAGCGTACGCTCGGGACCACGAGGAGATCACCAGCGGTGCAGACGCTTACAACGTTTAAACCTTTATATCTATACCTTTAACGATGAGATACACAGTATACCTTAGTGTGGAGACAGAGTGTAAGTGCAACCTGGTGTAACCTGATTAACTACAAAGCTGCTTGAGCGTCACCGACGCTCAGAGAATACTTAACCCTTATAAAGAATACACAGATACCTGGGCTTAGGGTCCAAAACCTATTATATGTATTATAACTATTATACTTGCAAAAGGAATCACAGTACAAATGATACACTACAATATAACATAAACCAACTAACCAGATAACTACACAGGAAATACAATACAATACAACAAAGGGAAAATACGAGAGAAAGAGTAGAGAGAGAGAGAGATGGCTCACAGTAAGACAATATGATTACGGAGAAAACTTACGCACAAGGGGAAACGATCGCATGCGCCTCGATATCCAGCTCCCGATTATCAGCAATGAGAACCGTTGAAGAGAGAGAACTGGATACGGTCGGCGTGCCTATTTATGCCCCACACACAATACAATTCAATGGTCCCTACAATCTCATTGTTCATTGGACACAGGAATTCGGCTTCGCATTATAACAAAAGGTCATAGGTTGATTCATACAGGTGGGCTGTGACTATTTCCAACTGCTCAGGTGGGAGGGAAACTGGGTTTCCCGCCGCATGGGTAATAAAGTGCAAATAAAGTAAATGTTCATAAACTTCTTATGTCCATAACTATTCGCACGAGCGATTGATCTGCTTCAAACCAACACCGGAATATTTCTAATTAAATATTCTTCCGATGGATACTAAACACCACTGTATTACTCCTGTCTGACCCTTCGTATCAAACAAAGAGGGATTCCTCTGTTCATAAACATTCTATATTAACCAAACTTTCAGAATCTATCAAAGGGATGGTCCCTTTGATAGATTCTGAAAGTTTGGTTAATATAGAATGTTTATGAACAGAGGAATCCCTCTTTGTTTGATACGAAGGGTCAGACAGGAGTAATACAGTGGTGTTTAGTATCCATCGGAAGAATATTTAATTAGAAATATTCCGGTGTTGGTTTGAAGCAGATCAATCGCTCGTGCGAATAGTTATGGACATAAGAAGTTTATGAACATTTACTTTATTTGCACTTTATTACCCATGCGGCGGGAAACCCAGTTTCCCTCCCACCTGAGCAGTTGGAAATAGTCACAGCCCACCTGTATGAATCAACCTATGACCTTTTGTTATAATGCGAAGCCGAATTCCTGTGTCCAATGAACAATGAGATTGTAGGGACCATTGAATTGTATTGTGTGTGGGGCATAAATAGGCACGCCGACCGTATCCAGTTCTCTCTCTTCAACGGTTCTCATTGCTGATAATCGGGAGCTGGATATCGAGGCGCATGATCTACAAAATACATTATTAGTGAAAATATGTAATGATTGAGTCGCACGCTACGATCGCATAAACTCTACCGTAAATACGCATACCATGCGCCTGCGGGTGCCCGCGACTGTGAGTATGCGCACGTACGGGAGAGCGTACGCATGCGCAGCACGGACCTGTGTGAGGTGCAAATATGGTAGTGTGCATAGAGATATTTTTCTGACTTTGACATATGTATGTATAAAGAAGAAAGAAAAAAAAACCACGGGTAGGTGGTATACAATTATGGATGGACTGCCGAGTGCCGACACAGAGGTAGCTACAGCCGTGAACTACCGTACTGTGTCTGCTGCGACTGGATGATAAATAATGATATAAAAAATATATATATATCACTACTGCAGCCGGACAGGTATATATTATATAATGACGGACCTGCTGGACACTGTCTGTCAGCAGAATGAGTTTTTTATAGAATAAAAAAAAAAACACCACACAAGTGAAGTCACACGACGAGTGTTTAACTTTTTCAGGCAATCACAATATAGTATACTACTAACTATACTGGTGGTCAGTGTGGTCAGGTCACTGGTCAGTCACACTGGCAGTGGCACTCCTGCAGCAAAAGTGTGCACTGTTTAATTTTAATATAATATGTACTCCTGGCTCCTGCTATAACCTATAACTGGCACTGCAGTGCTCCCCAGTCTCCCCCACAATTATAAGCTGTGTGAGCTGAGCACAGTCAGATATATATACATAGATGATGCAGCACACTGGGCTGAGCAGTGCACACAGATATGGTATGTGACTGAGTCACTGTGTGTATCGTTTTTTTCAGGCAGAGAACGGATATATTAAATAAACTGCACTGTGTGTCTGGTGGTCACTCACTATATAATATATTATGTACTCCTGGCTCCTGCTATAACCTATAACTGGCACTGCAGTAGTGCTCCCCAGTCTCCCCCACAATTATAAGCTGTGTGAGCTGAGCACAGTCAGATATATAATATATACATAGATGATGCAGCACACTGGGCTGAGCAGTGCACACAGATATGGTATGTGACTGAGTCACTGTGTGTATCGTTTTTTTCAGGCAGAGAACGGATATATTAAATAAAACTGCACTGTCTGGTGGTCACTGTGGTCAGTCACTAGTAAACTCTGCACTCTCTACACTTCTACAGTACTCCTAAGCTCCAGTAAATCAGGTCAATCTCTCTCTCTCTCTCTCTCTTCTAATCTAAATGGAGAGGACGCCAGCCACGTCCTCTCCCTATCAATCTCAATGCACGTGTGAAAATGGCGGCGACGCGCGGCTCCTTATATAGAATCCGAGTCTCGCGAGAATCCGACAGCGTCATGATGACGTTCGGGCGCGCTCGGGTTAACCGAGCAAGGCGGGAGGATCCGAGTCTGCTAGGACCCGTGAAAAAAACCATGAAGTTCGGGCGGGTTCGGATTCAGAGAAACCGAACCCGCTCATCTCTATAAGAAACTGGTAATTTCTAAAAAGTTACTGCTGGCGTACCCTTTCCCGCCAGAGGATAGGTCACGTTGGGAGATATCCCCTAGGGTGGATAAGGCGCTCACACATTTGTCAAAAAAGGTTGCACTGCCGTCTGGGGATACGGCCACTTTGAAGGAGCCTGCTGATAAAAAGCAGGAGGATATCCTGAAGTCTGTATATACACACTCAGGTACTATACTGAGACCTGCAATTGCCTCAGCATAAATAGTGCTGCTGCAGCGTGGTCTGATACCCTGTCAGATAATATTAATACCCTAGACAGGGATAATATTTTGCTAACATAGAGCATATTAAAGACGTCGTCTTATATATAAAGGATGCACAGAGGGATATTTGCCGGCTGGCATCCAGAATTAATGCAATGTCCATTCTGCCAGGAGGGTATTAGAGACCCGGCAGTGGACAGGTGATGCTGCCTTTAAAAGGCACATGGAGATTCTGCCTTATAAGGGTGAGGAATTGTTTGGGGATGGTCTCTGGGACCTCGTATCCACAGCAACAGCTGGGAAGAAATTTTTTTACCTCAGGTTTCCTCACAGCCTAAGAAAGCACCGTATTTTCAGGTACAGTCCTTTCGGCTTCAGAAAAGCAAGCGGGTCAAAGGCGCTTCCTTTCTGCACAGAGGCAAGGGAAGAAGGAAAAAGCTGCACCAGACAGCCAGTTCCCAGGATCAAAAAACTTCCCCCGCTTCCTCTGAGTCCACCGCATGACACTGGGGCTCCACAGGTGGAGACAGGTGCGGTGGGGGCGCGTCTCGGGAACTTCAGGGACCAGTGGGCTTGCCCACAGGTGGATCCCTAGGTTCTGCAAGTAGTATCACAGGGATACAGGCTGGAGTTCGAGGTGACTCCCCCTCGCCGTTACCTCACATCAGCCTTGCCTGCTGCCCTCGGAGAAAGGGAGGTAGTACTGGCGGCAAATCACAAGCTGTACTTCCAGCAGGTGAAATCAAGGTACCCCTCCTTCAACAAGGCCGGGGTTACTATTCCAGAATGTTGTGGTACCGAAACCAGACGGTTCGGTGAGACCCATTCTAAAATTGAAATCCTTGAACACTTATATACGAAGGTTCAAGTTCAAAATGGAATCGCTCAGGACGATTATTGCAAGCCTGGAGAATTTCATGGTATCACTGGACATCAAGGATGCTTACCTGCATGTCCCTATTTACCCTCTTCACCAGGAGTACCTCAAAATTGTGGTACAGGATTGTCATTACCAATTCCAGACGTTGCCATTGGTCTGTCCCCGGCTCCGAGGGTATTTACCAAGGTAATGGACGAAATAATTATCCCGTACTTGGACGATCTCCTTATAAAGGCGAGGTCCAGGGAGCAGTTGTTCGTTAGAGTAGCACTATCTCGGGAAGTGCTACAACAGCACGGCTGGATTCTGAATATTCTAAAGTCGCAGCTGGTTCCTACGACGCGTCTACTGTTCCTGGGTATGGTTCTGGACACAGAACAGGAAAAAAGGGTTTCTCCCGGAGGAGAAGTCCAAGGAGTTGTCGTCTCTAGACAGAGACCTCCTAATACAAATACAGGTGTCGGTGCATCAATGCACGCGAGCCCTGGGAAAGATGGTAGCTTCTTACGAAGAAATTCCATTCGCCAGGTCCCATGCAAGGATCTTCCAGTGGGATCTGTTGGACAAGTGGTCCGGGTCGCATCTTCAGATGCATCGGCGGATAACCCTGTCTCCAAGGGCCAGGGTGTCGCTGTTGTGGTGGCTGCAGAGTGCTCATCTTCTAGGGGGCCGCAGATTCGGCATACAGGACTGGGTCCTGGTGACCACGGATGCCAGCCTTCGAGGCTGGGGGGCAGTCACACAGGGAAGAAACTTCCAAGGACTATGGAAAAGTCAGGAGACTTCCCTACACATAAATATTCTGGAACTAAGGGCCATTTACAATGCCCTAAGTCAGGCTAGACCCCTGCTTCAACACCGGCCGGTGCTGATCCAGTCAGACAACATCACGGCGGTCGCTCATGTAAAACCGACAGGGCGGCACAAGAAGCAGGATGGCGATGGCAGAAGCCACAAGGATTCTCCGATGGGCGGAAAATCATGTGTTAGCACTGTCAGCAGTGTTCATTCCCGGAGTGGACAACTGGGAAGCAGACTTTCTCAGCAGACACGACCTCCACCCGGGAGAGTGGGGACTTCATCCAGAAGTCTTCCAAATGATTGTACACCGTTGGGAAAGGCCACAGGTGGACATGATGGCGTCCCGCCTCAACAAAAAGCTACAAAGATATTGCGCCAGGTCAAAGAACCCTCAGGCGATAGCTGTGGACGCTCTGGTAACACCGTGGGTGTGCCAGTCGGTGTATGTGTTCCCTTCTCTGCCTCTCATACCCAGGGTACTGAGAATAATAAGAAGGAGAGGAGTAAGAACTATACTCATTGTTCCGGATTGGCCAAGAAGAGCTTGGTACCCAGAACTCCAAGAAATGATCTCAGAGGACCCATGGCCTCTGCCGCTCAGACGGGACCTGCTGCAGCAGGGGGCCTGTCTGTTCCAAGACGTACCGCGGCTGCGTTTGACGGCATGGCGGTTGAACGCCGGATCCTGAAGGAAAAGGGCATTCCGGAGGAAGTTATCCCTACGCTAATTAAAGCTAGGAAAGAAGTGAACGCAAACCATTATCACCGCATATGGCGGAAATATGTTGCGTGCTGTGAGGCCAGGAAGGCCCCAACGGAGGAATTTCAGCTAGGTCGATTTCTGCACTTCCTACAGTCAGGGGTGACTATGGGCCTAAAATTGGGTTCCATTAAGGTCCAGATTTCGGCTCTATCGATTTTCTTCCAAAATGGAACTGACTTCACTGCCTGAAGTTCAGACTTTTGTTAAGGGAGTGCTGCATAGTCAGCCCCCGTTGGTGCCTCCAGTGGCACCGTGGGATCTCAACGTGGTGTTGGATTTCCTGAAGTCGCATTGGGTTGAGCCACTTAAATCCGTGGAGCTAAAATACCTCACGTGGAAAGTGGTCATGCTGTTGGCCTTGGCGTCTTCCAGGCGTGTATCAGAATTAGCGGCTTTATCATGCAAAAGCCCTTATCTAATTTTTTTATATGGATAGGGCGGAATTGAGGACTCGTTCCCAATTCCTTCCTAAGGTGGTATCAGTTTTCATGTGAACCAACCTATTGTGGTGCCTGCGGCTACTTGGGACTTGGAGGATTCCAAGTTACTGGACGTAGTCAGGGCCCTGAAAAATATATGTTTCCAGGACGGCTGGAGTCAGGAAAACTGACTCGCTATTTATCCTGTATGCACCCAACAAGCTGGGTGCTCCTGCTTCTAAGCAGACTATTGCTCGCTGGATCTGTAGCATGATTCAACTTGCACATTCTGCGGCTGGACTGCCGCACCCTAAATCTGTAAAAGCCAATTCCACGAGGAAAGTGGGCTCTTCTTGGGCGGCTGCCCGAGGGGTCTCGGCTTTACAAATTTGCCGAGCTGTTACTTGGTCGGGTTCAAACACTTTTGCAAGAGTCTACAAGTTTGATACCCTGGCTGAGGAGGACCTAGAGTTTGCTCATTCGGGGCTGCAGAGTCATCCGCACTCTCCCGCCCGTTTGGGAGCTTTGGTATAATCCCCATGGTCCTTACGGAGTCCCAGCATCCACTTAGGACGTCAGAGAAAATAAGATTTTACTCGGTAAATCTATTTCTCGTAGTCCGTAGTGGATGCTGGGCGCCCATCCCAAGTGCGGATTGTCTGCAATACTTGTATATAGTTATTGCCTAACTAAAGGGTTATTGTTGAGCCATCTGTTGAGAGGCTCAGTTATATTTCATACTGTTAACTGGGTATAGTATCACGAGTTATACGGTGTGATTGGTGTGGCTGGTATGAGTCTTACCCGGGATTCAAAATCCTTCCTTATTGTGTCAGCTCTTCCGGGCACAGTATCCTAACTGAGGTCAGGAGGAGGGTCATAGTGGGAGGAGCCAGTGCACACCAGGTAGTCCTAAAGCTTTCTTTAGTTGTGCCCAGTCTCCTGCGGAGCCGCTATTCCCCATGGTCCTTACGGAATCCCAGCATCCACTACGGACTACGAGAAATAGATTTACCGGTGAGTAAAATCTTATTTTTTTAGTAGTAGTACTACAGGTACCAGCGGGCCCGGTTTTCCACTGCATGCTGGTACTTGTGGTTCTCCAAGTACCAGCTTGCGGGGAGGCTTGCTGGGACTTGTAGTACTGCTGCTAAAACAATATTCACATTTTTTTCAAAAGGCTATCAGCCCCCCATCCGCCGCCCTTGTACAGCCTCGGGCTTCACCCCTGGCCCTTGGGTGGCTGGAGGGGGGGGACCCCTTGATTTAAGGGGTTCCCACTCCTCCAGGGTACCCCGGCCAGGGGTGACTAGTTGGGTATGTAATGCCAGGGCCGCCGGGACCAGTATAAAAGTGTCCCCCGGCTGTGGCATTATGTACCTGGCTAGTGGAGCCCGGTGCTGGTTTCAAAAATACGGGGGACCCTATGCTTTTTGTCCCCCGTATTTTTGGAACCAGGACCAGGCGCAGAGCCCGATGCTGGTTTATGAAATATGGGGGAACCCCTGTCATTTCCCCCCCATATTTTGTGAACCAGGACCGGCTCAAAGAGCCCGAGGCTGGTTTTGCTTAGGGGGGGGACCCCACGCATTTTTTTTTTTTGCTTTTTAAAAATGTTAATTTTTTTACGAAAGGTGTACAATGAAGCCCTGCACGGATCTCATAGATCCGGCCGAGATTCATTGTGTTAATGTCGGCAGTGTTTTACTATTCACTCCCGTAAAACACTGCCAAAAAATACAAATGACATCGACATCGGAAAATACGAAAATGCAGAATACGACAGCTTAGTAAATTAGTCGTAATAAATTCAAAAAGTTGCAAATTTACACTTTCGATGTCATTCGTGTTTGAACTTTAACCTCATTCTGAAAAATACGAATTTTAGTAAATATACCCCTATGTGTCGTACTGTGTAAAAGGGGTCTCTACTAGAGATGTGCACTTGAAATTTTTCGGGTTTTGTGTTTTGGTTTTGGGTTCGGTTCCGCGGCCGTGTTTTGGGTTCGACCGCGTTTTGGCAAAACCTCACCGAATTTTTTTTGTCGGATTCGGGTGTGTTTTGGATTCGGGTGTTTTTTTCAAAAAACCCTAAAAAACAGCTTAAATCATAGAATTTGGGGGTCATTTTGATCCCAAAGTATTATTAACCTCAAAAACCATAATTTCCACTAATTTTCAGTCTATTCTGAATACCTCACACCTCACAATATTATTTTTAGTCCTAAAATTTGCACCGAGGTAGCTGTGTGAGTAAGATAAGGGACCCTAGTGGCCGACACAAACACCGGGCCCATCTAGGAGTGGCACTGCAGTGTCACGCAGGATGGCCCTTCCAAAAAACACTCCCCAAACAGCACATGACGCAAAGAAAAAAAGAGGCGCAATGAGGTAGCTGTGTGAGTAAGATAAGCGACCCTAGTGGCCGACACAAACACCTGGCTCATCTAGGAGTGGCACTGCAGTGTCACGCAGGATGGCCCTTCCAAAAAACACTCCCCAAACAGCACATGACGCAAAGAAAAAAAGAGGCACAATGAGGTAGCTGTGTGAGTAAGATAAGCGACCCTAGTGGCCGACACAAACACCGGGCCCATCTAGGAGTGGCACTGCAGTGTCACGCAGGATGGCCCTTCCAAAAAACACTCCCCAAACAGCACATGACGCAAAGAAAAAAAGAGGCGCAATGAGGTAGCTGTGTGAGTAAGATAAGCGACCCTAGTGGCCGACACAAACACCTGGCTCATCTAGGAGTGGCACTGCAGTGTCACGCAGGATGGCCCTTCCAAAAAACACTCCCCAAACAGCACATGACGCAAAGAAAAAAAGAGGCGCAATGAGGTAGCTGTGTGAGTAAGATAAGCGACCCTAGTGGCCGACACAAACACCGGGCCCATCTAGGAGTGGCACTGCAGTGTCACGCAGGATGGCCCTTCCAAAAAACACTCCCCAAACAGCACATGACGCAACGAAAAATTAAAGAAAAAAGAGGTGCAAGATGGAATTGTCCTTGGGCCCTTCCACCCACCCTTATGTTGTATAAACAGGACATGCACACTTTAACCAACCCATCATTTCAGTGACAGGGTCTGCCACACGACTGTGACTGAAATGACGGGTTGGTTTGGACCCCCACCGAAAAAGAAGCAATTAATCTCTCCTTGCACAAACTGGCTCTACAGAGGCAAGATGTCCACCTCATCATCATCCTCCGATATATCACCGTGTACATCCCGCTCCTCACAGATTATCAATTCGTCCCCACTGGAATCCACCATCTCAGCTCCCTGTGTACTTTGTGGAGGCAATTGCTGCTGGTCAATGTCTCCACGGAGGAATTGATTATAATTCATTTTAATGAACATCATCTTCTCCACATTTTCTGGAAGTAACCTCGTACGCCGATTGCTGCCAAGGTGAGCGGCGGCACTAAACACTCTTTCGGAGTACACACTTGTGGGAGGGCAACTTAGGTAGAATAAAGCCAGTTTGTGCAAGGGCCTCCAAATTGCCTCTTTTTCCTGCCAGTATAAGTACGGACTGTCTGACGTGCCTACTTGGATGCGGTCACTCATATAATCCTCCACCATTCTTTCAATGGTGAGAGAATCATATGCAGTGACAGTAGACGACATGTCCGTAATCGTTGTCAGGTCCTTCAGTCCGGACCAGATGTCAGCATCAGCAGTCGCTCCAGACTGCCCTGCATCACCGCCAGCGGGTGGGCTCGGAATTCTGAGCCTTTTCCTCGCACCCCCAGTTGCGGGAGAATGTGAAGGAGGAGATGTTGACAGGTCGCGTTCCGCTTGACTTGACAATTTTGTCACCAGCAGGTCTTTGAACCCCAGCAGACCTGTGTCTGCCGGAAAGAGAGATCCAAGGTAGGTTTTAAATCTAGGATCGAGCACGGTGGCCAAAATGTAGTGCTCTGATTTCAACAGATTGACCACCCGTGAATCCTTGTTAAGCGAATTAAGGGCTCCATCCACAAGTCCCACATGCCTAGCGGAATTGCTCCCTTTTAGCTCCTCCTTCAATGCCTCCAGCTTCTTCTGCAAAAGCCTGATGAGGGGAATGACCTGACTCAGGCTGGCAGTGTCTGAACTGACTTCACGTGTGGCAAGTTCAAAAGGTTGCAGAACCTTGCACAACGTTGAAATCATTCTCCACTGCGCTTGAGACAGGTACATTCCACCTCCTATATCGTGCTCAATTGTATAGGCTTGAATGGCCTTTTGCTGCTCCTCCAACCTCTGAAGCATATATAGGGTTGAATTCCACCTCGTTACCACTTCTTGCTTCAGATGATGGCAGGGCAGGTTCAGGCGTTTTTGGTGGTGCTCCAGTCTTCTGTACGTGGTGCCTGTCCTCCGAAAGTGTCCCGCAATTCTTCTGGCCACCGACAGCATCTCTTGCACGCCCCTGTCGTTTTTTAAAAAATTCTGCACCACCAAATTCAAGGTATGTGCAAAACATGGGACGTGCTGGAATTTGCCCATATTTAATGCACACACAATATTGCTGGCGTTGTCCGATGCCACAAATCCACAGGAGAGTCCAATTGGGGTAAGCCATTCCGCGATGATCTTCCTCAGTTGCCGTAAGAGGTTTTCAGCTGTGTGCGTATTCTGGAAACCGGTGATACAAAGCGTAGCCTGCCTAGGAAAGAGTTGGCGTTTGCGAGATGCTGCTACTGGTGCCGCCGCTGCTGTTCTTGCGGCGGGCGTCCATACATCTACCCAGTGGGCTGTCACAGTCATATAGTCCTGACCCTGCCCTGCTCCACTTGTCCACATGTCCGTGGTTAAGTGGACATTGGGTACAACTGCATTTTTTAGGACACTGGTGAGTCTTTTTCTGACGTCCGTGTACATTCTCGGTATCGCCTGCCTAGAGAAGTGGAACCTAGATGGTATTTGGTAACGGGGGCACACTACCTCAACAAATTGTCTAGTTCCCTGTGAACTAACGGAGGATACCGGACGCACGTCTAACACCAACATAGTTGTCAAGGCCTCAGTTATCCGCTTTGCAACAGGATGACTGCTGTGATATTTCATCTTCCTCGCAAAGGACTGTTGGACAGTCAATTGCTTGGTGGAAGTAGTAAAAGTGGGCTTACGACTTCCCCTCTGGGATGACCATCGACTCCCAGCAGCAACAACAGCAGCGCCAGAAGCAGTAGGCGTTACACGCAAGGATGCATCGGAGGAATCCCAGGCAGGAGAGGACTCGTCAGAATTGCCAGTGACATGGCCTGCAGGACTATTGGCATTCCTGGGGAAGGAGGAAATTGACACTGAGGGAGTTGGTGGGGTGGTTTGCGTGAGCTTGGTTACAAGAGGAAGGGATTTACTGGTCAGTGGACTGCTTCCGCTGTCGCCCAAAGTTTTTGAACTTGTCACTGACTTATTATGAATGCGCTGCAGGTGACGTATAAGGGAGGATGTTCCGAGGTGGTTAACGTCCTTACCCCTACTTATTACAGCTTGACAAAGGCAACACACGGCTTGACAAATGTTGTCCGCATTTCTGGTGAAATACTTCCACACCGAAGAGCTGATTTTTTTGGTATTTTCACCAGGCATGTCAACGGCCCTATTCCTCCCACGGACAACAGGTGTCTCCCCGGGTGCCTGACTTAAACAAACCACCTCACCATCAGAATCCTCCTTGTCAATTTCCTCCCCAGCGCCAGCAACACCCATATCCTCCTCATCCTGGTGTACTTCAACACTGACATCTTCAATCTGACTATCAGGAACTGGACTGCGGGTGCTCCTTCCAGCACTTGCAGGGGGCGTGCAAATGGTGGAAGGCGCATGCTCTTCACGTCCAGTGTTGGGAAGGTCAGGCATCGCAACCGACACAATTGGACTCTCCTTGTGGATTTGGGATTTCGAAGAACGCACAGTTCTTTGCGGTGCTTTTTCCAGCTTGAGTCTTTTCAGTTTTCTAGCGAGAGGCTGAGTGCTTCCATCCTCATGTGAAGCTGAACCACTAGCCATGAACATAGGCCAGGGCCTCAGCCGTTCCTTGCCACTCCGTGTGGTAAATGGCATATTGGCAAGTTTACGCTTCTCCTCCGACAATTTTATTTTAGATTTTGGAGTCCTTTTTTTACTGATATTTGGTGTTTTGGATTTTACATGCTCTGTACTATGACATTGGGCATCGGCCTTGGCTGACGACGTTGCTGGCATTTCATCGTCTCGGCCATGACTAGTGGCAGCAGCTTCAGCACGAGGTGGAAGTGGATCTTGATCTTTCCCTAATTTTGGAACCTCAACATTTTTGTTCTCCATATTTTAATAGGCACAACTAAAAGGCTCCTCAGGTAAACAATGGAGATGGATGGATACTAGTATACTTATGGATGGACGAGCGACTGCCGACACAGAGGTAGCTACAGCCGTGGACTACCGTACTGTGTCTGCTGCTAATATAGACTGGATGATAATGAGATGAAATCAATATATATATATATAATATCACTAGTAATGCAGCCGGACAGGTATATATATTTATTATGTAATGACTGATGACGGACCTGCTGGACACTGTCAGCTCAGCAGCACCGCAGACTGCTACAGTAAGCTACTATAGTAGTATGTATAAAGAAGAAAGAAAAAAAAAAAACCACGGGTAGGTGGTATACAATTATGGATGGACGAGCGACTGCCGACACAGAGGTAGCTACAGCCGTGGACTACCGTACTGTGTCTGCTGCTAATATAGACTGGATGATAATGAGATGAAATCAATATATATATATATATATATATATAATATCACTAGTACTGCAGCCGGACAGGTATATATATTTATTATGTAATGACTGATGACGGACCTGCTGGACACTGTCAGCTCAGCAGCACCGCAGACTGCTACAGTAAGCTACTATAGTAGTATGTATAAAGAAGAAAGAAAAAAAAAAAACCACGGGTAGGTGGTATACAATTATGGATGGACCAGCGACTGCCGACACAGAGGTAGCTACAGCCGTGGACTACCATACTGTGTCTGCTGCTAATATAGACTGGATGATAATGAGATGAAATCAATATATATATATATATATATATATAATATCACTAGTACTGCAGCCGGACAGGTATATATATTTATTATGTAATGACTGATGACGGACCTGCTGGACACTGTCAGCTCAGCAGCACCGCAGACTGCTACAGTAAGCTACTATAGTAGTATGTATAAAGAAGAAAGAAAAAAAAAAAACCACGGGTAGGTGGTATACAATTATGGATGGACCAGCGACTGCCGACACAGAGGTAGCTACAGCCGTGGACTACCGTACTGTGTCTGCTGCTAATATAGACTGGATGATAATGAGATGAAATCAATATATATATATATAATATCACTAGTACTGCAGCCGGACAGGTATATATATTTATTATGTAATGACTGATGACGGACCTGCTGGACACTGTCAGCTCAGCAGCACCGCAGACTGCTACAGTAAGCTACTATAGTAGTATGTATAAAGAAGAAAGAAAAAGAAAAAAACCACGGGTAGGTGGTATACAATATTATATATATATTATATACAATTATATATATATATATATATATTAAACTGGTGGTGACTGGTGGTCAGGTCACTGGTCACACTATCAGCAACTTGCAATTAGTACTCCTAAGCAGACAATCACAATATATATTATACTGGTGGTCAGTGTGGTCACAATGGCAGTGTGGCACTCTGGCAGCAAAAGTGTGCACTGTACGTTATATGTACTCCTGAGTCCTGCTCTCAGACTCTAACTGCTCCCCACTGTCAGTGTCTCCCCCACAAGTCAGATAATATACAGTCACACTATCTATCACTTCAGCAAGTAACTAGTACTCCTCCTAATGCTCCCCAAAATTACTACTGTGTCTCTCTCTACTGTCTCACTCTCTTCTCTATAAACGGAGAGGACGCCAGCCACGTCCTCTCCCTATGAATCTCAATGCACGTGTGAAAATGGCGGCGACGCGCGGCTCCTTATATAGAATCCGAGTCTCGCGATAGAATCCGAGCCTCGCGAGAATCCGACAGCGGGATGATGACGTTCGGGCGCGCTCGGGTTAACCGAGCAAGGCGGGAAGATCCGAGTCGCTCGGACCCGTGTAAAAAAACATGAAGTTCGGGCGGGTTCGGTTTCCGAGGAACCGAACCCGCTCATCTCTAGTCTCTACCTGTCGTACTGTGTAAACAGGGACTCTACCTTCTGTACTGTGTAAAAGGGAACTCTTCCTGCCGTACTTTGTAAAAGGGGTCTCTACCTGTCGTACTGTGTACAAAGGGACTCTACCTGACGTACTGTGTAAAAGGGATCTCTATCTGTCGTACTGTGTAAAAGGGGTCTCTACCTGTCGTACTGTGTAAAAGGGGTCTCTACCTTCCGTACTGTGTAAAAGGGGTCTCTACCTGCCGTACTGTGTAAAAGAGGTCTCTACCTGCCATACTGTGTAAAAGGGGACTCTACCTGCCGTACTGTGTAAAAGAGGTCTCTACCTGCCGTACTGTGTAAAAGGGGTCTCTACCTGCCGTATTGTGTAAAAGAGGACTCTACCTGACGTACTGTGTAAAAGGGATCTCTATCTGTCGTACTGTGTAAAATGTGTCTCTACCTGTCGTACTGTGCAAAAAGGGACTCTACCTGCCGTACTGTGTAAAAAGGCACTCTACCTGACGTACTGTGTAAAAGGGATCTCTATCTGTCGTACTGTGTAAAAGGTGTCTCTACCTGTCGTACTGTGTAAAAGGGGACTCTACCTGACGTACTGTGTAAAAGGGATCTCTATCTGTCGTACTGTGTAAAAGGTGTCTCTACCTGTCGTACTGTGTAAAAAGGGACTCTACCTGCCGTACTGTGTAAAAAGGCACTCTACCTGCCCTACTGTGTAAAAGGGATCTCTATGTGTCGTACTGTGTAAAAGGTGTCTCTACCTGTCGTACTGTGTAAAAGGGGACTCTACCTGACGTACTGTGTAAAAGGGATCTCTATCTGTCGTACTGTGTAAAAGGTGTCTCTACCTGTCGTACTGTGTAAAAGGGATCTCTATCTGTTGTACTGTGTAAAAGGTGTCTCTACCTGTCGTACTGTGTAAAAGGGGACTCTACCTGACGTACTGTGTAAAAGGGATCTCTATCTGTCGTACTGTGTAAAAGGTGTCTCTACCTGTCGTACTGTGTAAAAAGGGGTCTCTACCTGACGTACTGTGTAAAAGGGATCTCTACCTGTCGTACTGTGTAAAAGGGAACTCTACCTGACGTACTGTGTAAAAGGGATCTTTATCTGTCGTACTGTGTAAAAGGTGTCTCTACCTGCCGTACTGTGTAAAAAGGCACTCTACCTGCCCTACTGTGTAAAAGGGGTCTCTACCTGCCGACTTGTGTAAAAGGGAGCTCTGCCTGCCGTAATGTATAAAAGGGGACTCTACCCGGCGTAATGTGAAAAAGGGGCTCTACTTGGTGTAATGTGTGTAGGTGGCGCTACTGTGTGGTGTAATTTGAATAATGGAGACTACTGTATGCGACGTAATATGAATTGGTATTATTATGTGGCCACACCCCTTTCCTATGAAGCCACACACCCTATATTTTTTACGCGCACCTAGAGCAGGCACTGGCCCTATTTTAAATGTGGGGGGGGAGATGCTGTTTCTGCTGCGGGGTACACTGGGCTCCACAAGTCTGGACAATGGGGTGTAAAGTAGGATCTTGATCCGAGGACCAACAGACTCAAAGCTTTGACTGTTCCCAGAATGCACAGCGCCGCCTCCTATATCACCCCGCCTCCCAGCACAGGATCTCAGTTTTGTAGTTGGTGCTGCAGATAGCAGGCACATAACAGAGGGGCTGCTCCAAGCAGCCCTGAGAAAAGCTTTTTATGAGGTAAAAAGTGAAGACTTCAAGGGCAGCAGCGGTGGTAAATGTCTTGTGACATTCACTGCTGCAGCTCCAGCTCTCCCCAGCGGCGCTGTACACTCCCAAACCCTTGTTGCCGGTACCTACAGCGGAGGCTCCGGTTTTCTTCACGTTAGACACACACGGCTGGGGCTCTCCAGGATCGCGTGGCCACGCTTCAGGAGTTGGTAAGTGGGTCCCGCTCGCGGGACCCGGTCTTTATCGCGATCCGGTGCGGTCAGTGGGAGGCGGGCCGCGCACGCTGGCGGTGGACACTGTGGCAGTACAGGCGATCCCACTAGATCACCAGGGCATGGGCGCAGGTCGGGTTTTCTCTCTAAACCACTTCTTATATCGCCCACAGTACCCGGTGGTTTTGCCAGCAAGGGGGATAAGGCTTAGACCTGAAGCCCCTCCCCCAGCCCCAGGGCGCCATTTCCAGCAAGTGTTCCCGCCCTGGAGCTGCATTTCTGTCTTTTCCTCACTCCCTGTCAGTGTCTGGGCACCATTATTCCTCAGCTCACTGTTCCTGGGACTGCTTGGGCAAATCCTCCTATGTAAAGCCGCCTGGTTGTCAGCGCTGTGACTTTACATGACACGTAAGTATTCTACCTGCCTTTTTAGACAGTGATAGTTAAGAAAGAGTGCATTTAGTCAGGGGTTTATAGTACAATTACCCTGTGATATACATCCAGTTCTTACTGTGTACTGTTATATCTATTGTTATATAGCTGTGTAAGCTAGTCCAGTGCAGTATTATTGTTAGTAATAACCTCTGCATTGTACAAACTGTGACTATCTGTGTGTGCATTGATAGCTGAGTGGTGTCCATCTCGTGTCTTTCACTCAACCTGCTATCCCTATATTCTATAACCTGAGGGGGCTTGGTGCGTCAGGTAATATCTAATATAGGATGTTCACAAAGATAAACTGTATTACATATTTTTCTCTGTGATTTAGTCACCATATCTCTCCTTTATCTCTGCTGGTGCAGACTACACTGCGCAGGGGTTTGGGTTTGGGATATTGTGCTGCTGATAATTGTACTGTGTTACCTCATACTGCAAGTTACATAGAAACATAGAATTTGACGGCAGTTAAGAACCACTTGGCCCATCTAGTCTGCCCCTTTTTTTATCCTTTAGGTAGTCTCAACCCTTTTTTAACCTTAATTCTTTGTAAGGATATTCTTCATATGCTTATCCCAAGCATGTTTAAATTGCTCTACAGTCTTAGCCTCTACCACCTCTGATGGGAGGCTATTCCACTTATCCATTACAAGTTATATCATGTCTGCTTCTGAGGGTAACGGCTCTGGGGCTGAACACACTGCTGGTGTTGCTGAAGCCACAGGCACATATGAGGAGATTATAGCAGCTGTGGGCTCTGGTTCTGGGGGCTCCTTGCCCCCCAGTGGGACTGTGGCAACGGGGGCACATACTGACCCACCGTGGGCCGCTTTTTCCATGTTTCTGCATTTGTTAGTTCATAAACTAACACCCCCTATGGGACCCCCAATGCCGGTACAACCATATGTGGTCCCTGCAGCTAACCCGCCATGGGCGGATGATTTATCTGCTCAATTGAAGAAGTTGAACCAGTCCTTGACTACTAAAAAGTCTGACCAACGCTCGCCTAAGTCCAAGAGGTCCTCTAAGCGAGCGCTCGTCTCCTCACAATCCACTGCTGTCACTGACACCTCGTCTGATGAGGATGGCACTTACACTGACCCCACAGATTCTAACTTAGATACGGCTGATGGGGAGGGTAGTTCACATGTGGATGTTCCTGGCCTTGTGGAGGCTATTAAATTAATTCTGCAGATTACGGATGATCCCGAGCCATCCGTCCCTCCTAAGAAACCAGATAGGTTCAAGCATCAGAAGGTAGTTAAACAGGTTTTACCAGTGACGTGCGGTGGGGTGAGGCAGGTGAGGCAGAGCCTTTCCTGTCATACTTACGTTTAAACCAGAATTTTGTCTGAATAAAGTATATGAAAAATACTAATAATTTGTTTTAAATATCTTTTTTGAATTATTCTAATAATTTTTATAGCCCAAACTCTGGAGTAAAAAGTCTATGGCAGGTGAGGCAGTGCCTCACCTGCCTAACCTTTCCGCACACCTCAGATCAAAACTCACCAAATTTCCAGGAGTTTATACTGCTGCACCTGTGTATAATGCCCAGATGTACCCTTTGGCTCATATATTGCATGGAATTCTGGCTCTGGGGTTAGCCAGTGCCTTCTGAGCTATTTAGCTCACCGCACGTCCCTGGGTTTTACCTCACTCTGATCACCTAGTGGATATACGTCAGGAACCCTGGGAAAACCTGTGTAAGAAGTTTGTGCCTCAAAAGAAGATGCTGGCTCGCTATCCCCTCGCGCCAGAGCTGTCTAAGAATTGGGAAACGCCTCCTCCAGTAGACTCACATGTGGCTAGGATGGTGGTTCCTCAGCTCTACCTGTCACTACCGTCATGTCTCTATAAGAGCCTACGGATAAACGTGTGGAGGGTTGTCTGAAAGCGATTTACACCCTCACGGGGGCTGCACAAAGGCCCACTATTGCAGCTACATGGGCTGCAGAGGCCATTGAAGCATGGGCCTTGGAGTTAGAAGCTGAAATCTCTTCTGACCATGCTAGACAATGCTTGTCTTATATTGTCACAGCTTCTCGCTATATTAAAGAGGCGGCTTCTGATGCCGGTATCCTAGCAGCCAAGGCCTCTACTACATCAGTCCCGGCTCGCCGGATATTGTGGCTGAGATCCCGGTCTGTGGATCTGCTCTCTAGAAAAACCCTGGAGGTACTCCCTTTCAAGGGAAATATTCTGTTTGGGGAGGACTTAAATAAGATTGTGGCTGACTTGGCTGCTGCCAAAACTGCCTGTCTGCCAATTACCGCTCCTTCTGTGTCGAAGGCTAAAGGTACGTCCTTTCGCCCCTTTCGTCCTTCAGGTAAAACAAAAGGTCAGGCGTACCATAAGCAGGCCCGCACTTCCAAGCCTGGTAAGCCGAAGCCCAAAAGAGCCTGGGCTGCCCGTCAGCCAGCTGCCAAACTGATAAGCCTGCCGCATGATGGGGCGGGCCTCCCCCTGGGGGATCCCAGGGTGGGGGGCCGGCTTCTAGGGTATACCCAGGAATGGTTGAAGACTACTTCAGATGCTTGGGTATGGGAAGTCATCACTCGAGGTTACGCCATAGCCTTCAAAAACCGACCCCCTCATCGATTTTGCCAGACAGATGTCCCTTTGGACCAGACAAAGGCAAAAACTCTACACTCGGTGGTACAGACCTTCCTGGATACAGGAGTCGTAGTACAGGTGCCTCTTTCTCAGAGGGGCCAGGGGTACTATTCTCTGCTGTTTCTAGTCCCGAAACCAAATGGGTCCTCCCGGTCCATTCTCAACCTCAAGGCATTGAACAATTTTTTGTGAAGGTTTCCAAGTTCCGTATGGAAACCCTTCGCTCTATAGTTCTGGCCTTGGAACCTGGGGACTACATGGTCTCCCTGGACATACAGGATGCTTACCTGCATATTCCAATAGCAGCGTCACATCAGCAATACCTGAGGTTTGCTATTGGCAACATCCATTACCAGTTTCGGGCGTTACCTTTTGGTTTAACAACGGCTCCACGAGTCTTTACCAAAGTTATGGCGGTGATGACGGTGGTACTCCGCCTTCAAGGGGTCAGGATACTGCCGTATCTGGACGGCTTGTTAATCCTGATAAATTCCCCAGATCTTCTCCTGTGTCATCTGGACATGACGGTCCGGTTTCTACAAGCCCAAGGGTGGCTCATCAACTGGAAGAAATCCTCCCTGGTCCCTGCTCAGAGCATAGTGCACCTGGGAGCGCTGTTGGACACTCACAACCAGAGGTTGTTCTTGTATCAGGAGAAAGTCCTGAAGCTTCAGGACAGGATTCATTGCTTCCTTTCTCATCCGCAAGTGTCGATACATTCGGCAATGCAGGTGCTGGGCCTCATGGTGTCAGCATTCGACATGGGGGAGTATGCTCAATTCCATTCTCGCCCCCTCCAGAAGCTAATTCTAGCCAAGTGGGACAGCCTGCCTCAGCGGATCAGGTCTCAAATGATCTCATTGACTCCGGAGGTCCGTCTGTCACTGTTCTGGTGGCTCCAGGACCAACAATAGTGCAGGGGCCGTCCCTTCTGGATATCCAACTGGGTCCTGTTGACGACAGATGCCAGTTTAAGAGGTTGGGACGCGGTGATGGAGCAGCACTCCTTACAGGGTCGGTGGACCAAGGAGGAATATCTCCTCTCGATCAACATTCTGGAGTTGCGGGCGTTGAACCTGGCCCAGCATTTCATTCAGAACCGTCCTGTTCAAGTACAGTCGGACAATGCCACCACAGTGGCTTACATAAATCATCAAGGCGGCACTCTATGCCGTTTGACAATGAAGGAGGCCTCACGGATTCTACAGTGGGCAGAACGCCATCTACCGGCAATATCGGCAATATTCATTCCGGGAGTCCTGAATTGGGAAGCGGACTTTCTCAGTCGTCAGGACGTGCATGCCGGCGAGTGGGGCCTCCATCCAGATGTGTTTCAACTCCTCGTGGAAAGGTGGGGTCTTCCAGATGTGGATCTGATGGCGTCTCGACACAATCACAAGGTTCCGGTCTTCGGAGCACGGACAAGGGATCCTCAAGCAGCATTCGTGGATGCTCTGGCGGTGCCGTGGAGGTTTCGGCTGCCGTACGTGTTCCCTCCGGTGTCACTCCTGCCCAGGGTAGTTCGGAAGTTCAAGCAAGAAAAAGAAAATCTGCTTCTCATAGCTCCGGCGTGGCCCAGACAGCACTAGTTCTCAGACCTGCAAGGGCTATCGTCAGAGCGTCCACTTCTACTTCCACAACACCCAGACCTTCTCATTCAGGGCCCTTGTGTCTACCAGGACCTAGCCCGGCTATCTTTGACAGTGTGGCTCTTGAAGCTTCCGTCTTGAGGGCTAAGGGTTTTTCTGAAGAGGTCATTAAAACTATGTTGCGGGCCCGGAAACCGGCTTCTGCTCGGATTTATCATAGGGTCTGGCATTCATACTTTGTTTGGTGCGCATCTAACAATTATGACGCTTCCAAGTTTAGTACAGCCAAGTTTCTAGCTCTTCTGCAGCAGGGCCTAGATTTAGGCCTGCGTCTGGCGTCCCTCAAGGTTCATATTTCTGCCTTGTTGGTGTGGTTTCAGAGAAAAATTGCGACTTTACCTGATGTTCATACTTTCACTCAGGGTGTGTTGCGTATCCAACCTCCCTATGTCCCGCCTGTGGCTCCTTGGGACTTGTCGGTGGTTTTGGAGGCGTTGCAGGAGCCTCCATTCGAACCTTTTGGTTCAGCTGACCTTTAGTGGCTTTCCCTTAAGGTGGTGTTCTTGCTGGCTATTGCCTCTGCTAGAAGAGTGTCGGATATGGGTGCCTTGTCTTGTAGTTCCCCATATCTGATTTTTCACCGTGACCGGGCGGTTCTTAGGACTCGTCCCGGATATTTACCTGAGGTGGTTTCTTCGTTCCACCTTAATCAGGAGATTGTGGTTCCAGCCTTTGTCTCTCCTGATTTGTCTCCCAAAGAGCGGTCTTTGGATGTGGTACGGGCTCTCCGTATCTATGTGAAGAGAACTGCTTCTATTCGAAAATCTGATTCTCTCTTTGTTTTGTTTGTATTTCACAAACGTGGCTGGCCTGCTCACAAGCAGACCCTGGCCAGATGGATTAGAATGGTGATTGCACATGCTTATGTGAAGGCTGGTCTGTCAGCTCCTGCTCACATTACGGCCCATTCTACTCGGTCTGTTGGACCTTCTTGGGCGGCCCATCGTGGTGCGACCCTTGATCAATTGGGCAAGGCGGCTACGTGGTCCTCAGGGAACACGTTCATAAGGTTCTATGCCTTCGATACTGCCGCTTCCCAGGATGCTTCCTTTGGACGCCGGGTTCTTGTGCCCGCTACAGTGCATCCCCTCCCATAAGGAACTGCTTTAGGACATCCCCATTGTACAGACTTGTGGAGCCCAGTCTACCCCGCAGCAGAAAACGAGTTTTATGGTAAGAACTTACCTTTGTTAAAAATCTTTCTGCGAGGTACACTGGGCTCCACAAGGCGCCCACCCTGACGCACTTAGCTTCTTTGGGTTAATATGGAATTAGCCGCTGACACTTCTCTTGTCGTGAGAGTGTGGTGTATGTGGCTACTAACCGTTGTCGTCTCTTTTCCTGCTACTGCATTGGGCTGGTTAACTAAAACTGAGCTCCTGTGCTGGGAGGCGGGGTGATATAGGAGGCGGCGCTGTGCATTCTGAGAACAGTTAAAGCTTTGAGTCTGTTGGTGCCTCGGATCAAGATCCTACTCTCTACACCCCATTGTCCAGACTTGTGGAACCCAGTGTACCTCGCAGAAAGAGTTTTAACAAAGGTAAGTTCTTACCATAAAACTTGTTTTCTTTCACACAGCGCTAAAATGTCTAGTTATGGCACTGCTAATAGCACAGAACCCCAGGACAGCACCCCTGTACAGCACAGGACAGCAGCACCCCTGTGCAGCACAGGACAGCACCCCTAAGAGCACAGGACAACACCCCTGTACAGCACAGGCCAGCAGCACCCCTGTACAGCACAGGACAGCACCACTAACAGCACCCTAGGACAGCAGCACCCCTGTATAGCACCCCTAACAGCATAGGACACCACAGGACAGCACCCCTGTACAGGACAGCAGCACCCCGGTAAAGCACCCCAAACAGCACAGGACAGCACCCATGTAAAGCACAAGACAGCACAGGACAGCAGCACCCCCTTTCAGGAACACCAAACAGCATGGGGCAGCACCCCAGAACATCACCCCAGGACTACACCCCTGTACAGGACACCACAGGACAGCATACCCCTGTTTAGCACCCCAAAAAGCACAGGACAGCACCCCTGGTGGCAGCCCTGTAAAGCAGAGGACAGCAGAACCCATGTACAGTACCCCTAACAGTACAGGACACCACAGGAAAGCACCCCAGGACAGCACTGGACAGCAGCCCCCCTGTACAGCACCCACAACAGCATAGGACACCCCAGGACAGCACCCCTGTACAACACCCCTAAACAACACAGTGACCCCAACCTGATGCCACCACCCACAGAGAGACAGATGTCTGTCTCCCTCACTACCAAGTCTGGAGTGAAGATGGTTGTGACACGCGACTCCTTATAAGTAAACTAAATCCGCAAGAATCTGACAGCAGGATGATGACGTTTTGCCTCGATCTGGGATCCGAAGGAAGGCAGGAATTCCCGAGCCAGACTCAGATCTCGGCTCGGATCGTGAAGTTTGAGTGAGTTCGGGGGGTTCAGATCCGTAGAGTAGCGTTCACTGTAGTAATATTTTAAGGAAGATATGCTGACACATCTGTGCACACCAAAGTAGAGCCGTACCTACTGTACATATTTTGGTGCCTGTGTACATAAAGAACATAATTCCATAATTGAAGCAGGGAGAGCGTGCGCTGAGGGTACATGCAAAAAAATGGTGTGGTTTCTCTGGGAAGGGACATGACCGCACAATTGTATCCCCAATTCAAATTATGCCACACAGTAGTACCTCTTAGTCACATAACACCGCACAGTAGTGCCCCTTATTCACATTATGCCACACAGTAGTGCCCCTTATTCACATTATGTCACACAGTAGTGCCCCTTATTCACATTATGCCACACAGTAGTGCCCCTTATTCACATTATGTCACACAGTAGTGCCCCTTATTCATATTATGCCACACAGTAGTGCCACTTATTCAGGTTATTCCACACAGTAGTGCCCCTTTTTCATGTTACAACACACAGAAGAGCCACTTATTCACATTATGCCCTCATAGTAGTGCCCCTTTTTCACGTTATGCCACACAGTGGTGCCCCTTATTCACATTATGCCACACAGTAGTGCCCCTTTTTGATGTTACAACATACAGAAGAGCCCATTCACATTACGCTGAAGATAGTTCTTAATGACATTGGCTGTATAATTGTGCTCATTGTCTTGCTGCAGAATAAACTTGCAGCCAATCAGATGCCAGAGCAATTAATTGCCCTCCTACCTGTACCCCGTCATGAGTCCGACCTCTGGATTAATGCCCCGCTCACTCTGCCGCTGAAGTCGACTTCATACTCACTGGTTTGGAAGAACTGCTGGTGTCCTTCACTTCCACAGCAGATCTTACCCTTATTTTCATCACAGGGGAGGAGCGGTCACTGATCCTACATGGTCCTGGGACTGCTGCTTGTTTATTGGGCTACAGGTATTATTGGTAGAGTGCTGACAGCCTGACCATGGCACTTACAGTCCTGCCCGGGTAGCACTTACCTACAGGCTAATAATAGACCTGCCATAACCTCCTTCATGGTAGGTTGCTCATATATGTGCACCTGCTCACAGCTGCTGGTCTACAATCACCTGGACTCTGCCCTACCACTACTGTACCATAAAGTGTACTCACCAGCATAGTGCCAGTGGCCTCCTATCCACTCATGGCTCTATAAGAATGAGACAAAATCGCTTACACTATAACTATAGATGGTGTTAGCAGTACTGCATACCTCCCAACTGTCCTGATTGTCACTTTCTCATCTCAAAAATATCTCCAAGATCAGACCCTTTCTCACCCAGGACACTACTAAGACTCCCTGGTCATCCACTCCCTGGTCATCTCCTGACTGGCCTCCCTGACACATACCTCTCTCCACTCCAATCTATCCTCAGTGCTTCACCTGGCTCATCTTCCTCACCAAACACACTATGTCCACCTCCCCTCTCCTACAAACCCTTCACTGGCTTCCCTTCCCCTTCCGAATCCAATTCAAACTTCTCATACTCACTTACAAAGCCCTCACCCACTCACTGGTCATCTCCAGACTGGACTACTGTAATCTCCTGACTGGCTCCCCTGACATATGCCTCTCTCCACTCCAATCTATCCTCAGTGCTGCAGCCCGGCTCATCTTTCTCACCAAACGCACTACGTCCACCTATCCTCTCCTACAAGCCCCTCACTGGCTCCCCTTCTCCTTCAGAATCCAATTCAAGCTTCCCACACTCACTTACAAAGCCCTCACCCACTCCTCTCCCATTTACATCTCTGACCTTATCTCCCTTTACACTTCCGCCCGTCCTCTCCTGCCGACTGATGACCTCCTCCCTGTCACAAAACGGAGGTTAGCCGCGCTCCCTTGTCGTACTTTACCTCACCTCTGCCGCAAGCCTGGGCACGATTCTTCAGTCAAGACATGTCCCCGCTGTGTCCTGCCGCTCGCCACGGCATCCATGACTGTGTTCCAGCATCCTCCTTCAGGCGTTCGGTCCAGGCCGCAGCATGCCGGAGTTCCTGCTGCTCTCCTCCATGGGCAGCGCCATGACAGTCTCCAGCCAGCTGAATCCCCGAGAGCCAACCGGGAGTCTCTTCCGCATCATGTGAGCTGCTCATTCACTCAGCTGTAAGCACCGGGTATAAGTTCCAGCTCTCAGCACTAGCAAGCTGTCAGTGCTCTGGTGTCTCTCAGCCTGGAGTGAGCTCTAGAATCTCCTGCTGGTAATAGACTAAGTGCAAGTTACCATCTACTGCACTCCCTGACTCCCTGAATAATTAAAAGCCATCACTGCCACTACATCCTGACATCTCCAGTCTCACTGGAAGTCCTCCAGTGATCCAGAGGGACTATCCAATATCCCTAGCAGCATTAGAGACTCTGCTGGTTCTTGCTAGCTGCTAGTTCACCACTGTGCAAGGTAGCACACCATAGTATCCAGAAAACCTGCCACTGCTGCCCACAACTGTGCAGTATCCATTGTGCAGAACCACCGCATCACAGCTACTGGGAAACCAGCAGTGCTGACCATGCACTGCTGACCATGCACTGCACAGCATACAGAATCCCCATTGCACTACAACAGCTTCATCTACAAGTATTGCTGACATCCTCAGCTTCGTCTACAAGTATTGCTGATGTCCTCAGCTTCCTCCACAGTCATTGCTGATATCCTCAGCTTCATCTTCAAGTATTGCTGATATCCTCAGCTTTGTCTTCAAGTATTGCTGATGTCCTCAGCTTCCTCCACAGTCATTGCTGATATCCTCAGCTTCATCTTCAAGTATTGCTGATGTCATCAGCTTCCTCCACAGTCCTTTCGGAAATCCTCAGCTTCATCTTCAAGTATTGCTGATGTCATCAGCTTCATCTACAAGTATTGCTGACATCCTCAGCTTCATCTTCAAGTATTGCTGATGTCATCAGCTTCATCTACAAGTATTGCTGATGTCCTCAGCTTCATCTACAAGTATTGCTGACATCCTCAGCTTCGTCTACAAGTATTGCTGATGTCCTCAGCTTCGTCTACAAGTATTACTGACGTCCTCAGCTTCGTCATCAAGCATTGCTGATGTCCTCAGCTTCGTCTACAAGTATTGCTGACGTCCTCAACTTCCTCCACAGTCATTGCTGATATCCTCAGCTTCGTCTTCAAGTATTGCTGATGCCTTCAGCTTCCTCCACAGACGTTGCTGATATCCTCAGCTTCATCTTCAAGTATTGCTGATGTCCTCAGCTTCCTCTGCAGTCGTTGCTGATATCCTCAGCTTCGCCTTCAGGTATTGCTGATGTCCTCAGCTTCCTCTACAGTCGTTGCTGATATCCTCAGCTTCGCCTTCAGGTATTGCTGATGTCCTCAGCTTCCTCTACAGTCGTTGCTGATATCCTCAGCTTCGCCTTCAGGTATTGCTGATGTCCTCAGCTTCCTCCACAGACGTTGCTGATATCCTCAGCTTCATCTTCAAGTATTGCTGATGTCCTCAGCTTCCTCTGCAGTCGTTGCTGATATCCTCAGCTTCGCCTTCAGGTATTGCTGATGTCCTCAGCTTCCTCTACAGTCATTGCTGATATCTTCAGCTTCGTCTTCAAGTATTGTTGATACCCTCAGCTCTCTCCACAGACTCATCTACCGTTGTTGCTGATGTCCTCAGCTTCTTCTACAGTTATTGCTGATGTCCTCAGTTCTCGTCTACAGTCATTGCCATAGACTTTAACCTCTTCACAACTACCACACTGGTTTCAGCCTGTGACTTAAGCCTCTCCCTTGTTGCTGGTCCTCCCAGCATTCCGTTGCTCACCCTTTCTCACGTGACTTTCTCTGTAGGTGATAACCCAGCTACCCATTGCACTGGTGGCTCCCACCATCAGTGTTCCAGTACCCATAGCCGATCACCTACCATCACAGTTCATACTACCCGACTGCCATGCCTGTATGAGCAGGCCAATTCTTAAGCCAGCCCAGTTCTGTCCACAGCTCTCAAGACCAGACCCAGTGTCCAGTACTTGTCCGGGTGCAGAACCAAACTCAGCCGTGACACTCCCACTCCTACCTCCAAGATTTCTCACGTGCTGCTCCCTTTCTCTGGAATTCTCTACCTCTCCCCCTCAGACTCTCCATCTCTCTACAGAACTTCAAACGGGCTCTCAAGACCCACTTCTTCCCCAAACCCATCCAAACCTCATCCTAACCCTCTGTCCCACACTCACTTTCTACCCTATCTGTGTCACCCCTGTCTGTGTGCCCCTCTCCTTTAAAATGTAAGCTCTCACAAGCAGGGCCCTCTCCCCTCATGTGCTTTTATGTCTCTTATTTAACCTGTCCTCTTTTCAATACTCCCTTTGACGGCACCAAGTCCCTCAAGTTTCTTCCACCCTGATACTTATGTCAGTGTCACCTGCTGATGCAGCCGTGTATATATACCCTGCACTTGTTCTATATTGTCTTGTACTGTAAGCCACTGTCTTCATGTTTTGATTATTCATATATGTAGTCTGCAATTGGGTGCTGCCCCAGGTGGCGCTCTATAAATAAAATATAATAAGAATAATGCGCACAGCATCTATGCACTGGAGACAGAGGGCCTGGGGTGTGGCCAGCAGTTCACAGAGCACCGGGCATGCCCGTAAAGTGATGAAAACTGGGGCGTGACTCACAATCGTGACACTCCCATAAAGCCTGCTCCTTTGCTGAGGCCACGCCCCCCACGCAGGTGTCCCGACTGCATTTTACAAAATGTAATGACCCATTACTGCCAACAGGGACCAAGCAAAAGCCTTTACAGCTTTACTGAAGCCTTCCTGGCTTTGATGGGTTGGAGCGCACTGCGCATGTTCAGACAGATGTCTCGCATTCACATTTCCTTACATCCTGTCACTAATGACCCCGCAGAGGAGGTGTGCACTGCTGGACCCTGCCGGATAGGCAACGTATTCATAGGTATCTCGGTGATACAATATATGCTGCCAATGTTTAGTTCAGTCCTCAGTGTGGAGTGAGTGACATAGGAGAGAGTGACCTGGGGCCTGGGAGAGATTGTGCAATCGGGCTCTGGACTAGCATATAAAGGATCTGTTGGGGCTCTTCCGCATACTGTATATATATATATATATATATATATATATACATACTTTATATTCATAGGTGTGCGCAGCACATTTTATTAGAGGGTGCACCGTCGGAGGGGTGTGTCTAGCACCGCCTTTTGGGCGTGTCTACCACCATCTATTGATGGTCAACGCAATATAAAATATCCACCCTTGTACAAATCCTAATAAAGCAGATACATTGTCAGATGTTGTGGTGTGCACCAAACAAACACCCCTGATGGCACTCACTGCAATTACACTGCTCCTCCTCAGCCTGGTCTGGCTCCCCCTCTCTTTCCTCTCCAAGCTGCAGCAGCTTACTTACAAGTCAGTCACTCACTGACACTGACAGTCACAGACTAGTACTGCGGCTGCTGGAAAAACGAGTGACGTGTCAGTGCTGCTGCAGACCACCTGGCAGTATTGAATTTGTCTTCCTAAGAGGAACACTGGCAGCATGCTGATCCTCATCAGTGGCTGGCGTTGCCATGGCATAGAAGGAGAGAGGTGGGCATGTGGTGGGTGGGCGTGCGAGCAGCATGACGTAATCACATCACATCACATTGTTTTTGTACATGGAGGTGGAGCCGGGAGTTTGAAAGCCGGTGTCAGTGGCACCTTTGATTAAGCCTGGCGTCCGGTCAGTAATACAGTCCTGACAGGGTGCAGCGCAGAGGGGACAGTAATCAGCTTGCTCGGTGATCGCTGCCTCAGGCATGTGAGATCGGGGTGCCAGGCATTAGGGGGTGCCTGTGCGCACCAGGCACCCCCCCTGCGCACACCTATGTTTATACTGCATATAAAGGGGCATAAGGGGCTATATTTGGACATGATTGGGAAAGAGGGGCTGGGCTGTAAAGTGCTGTGCTGGGCCTGAGTACTTGTGTTGGGCATGAGCTAATCGTGGGAAGCACAGCTAAGCCCCCTTAAAAAATAGTATTTTCTGCAGAAGAGGGAGGTGCCGTGAGCCCCCCAGCCAGTGCCAAATCCTGAGGGGGTGCAACGGTGTGGCTTTGTTTCCTGCTAAAGCTCCTGAAATTCTGGTGTGCTGTATGCTACTTTATAACACTTCACTGCTATCTTTCATTAGTGTGGTGCCCTCGGGAGGAGAGGGTGTTAGCTGGGCTGGTTTAGGGGTGCCCTGCGCCTCAAATATGATCTCCTAGAATGTTAGGGACCCGACAAAGAGTTGACCTGGACTTTGGGGGGCAAGCCCATATCTTTGGCCAAATTTATGCTAACAACCTCTTATATGATATTTAATTGTAATATATATTTAAATTTAGAGTAGTAATGATTACATAGTGCACCTGCATCCTTTTTCTGTAGGCAGTACTATAAGTCTCAGCAAGGTAGCACCTCTTATTACGCGCAGCTGGGATGTCTAGAGACCCTCCCCCTATATCAGTTGCTGTATGTTCCTGGTTCAGCTTCGTTCTATAGCCACTGCTATTTCTGATTCAGTCCTTGAGTTCAGACTGCAATCTCTGACAGGACCTACCTTGTATTCTGGTCAGGCTCTTGCTTGGTCACCCATGTCACTGCATCCAGTCCAACTTCCACGTGCTGAGTGTACCTTTCTGGCCCTGTATTGCTGTGTCTGCAGAGTATTCCTCTTCCTTTGATACGCCATAGACTAAATTCTAGTGGAATATCCTGCCATATCCAACTTCGGTAGTCAGTTAGATTCACATACAGTCCCGCGTCATCACGATCACCGTCTGCATGCACCCCAGCTCCAGGCAATTCACCTAGGGGCCATTTATCACAGATCTTACCTCCGGGATCACACTGCAATCTCTGTTCTCATCGGGCTGACGTATTAATCCACACATGCAGTGCCGTGGACACCCACAGAGGGAGAATGGCCTGTGTCGCTGATATTCCGGTGGCGGCATTTCACCGCATGCCAGGATTCCTGCGTCGGTATTTTGACCGGTGGGATCCCAACTGGCAGTATTTGAACCACTTCCCCAGCCTGCAAAACGATGTGTTACCCAAAGTCTACAATGGGCTCCTGTCATCCTCAGATGCTTAGCATTCCAGATATTGGTAAATTAGGCAGCATCACCCATAGTCAGCTATGAGGGGGCGGCTGTGGGCGGCAGTGGAGGGATCGCATCTGGTATTGGAGATATCTGCTGCGGTCCCTCCTTCTAACATTTGGGGGATACTTAATATTTGCGCCTAAACTCCCAAAACTATGATGAATGGTCCTCTTAGTGTGGTAAAAACTTGTGCATAACTTTCCTGGTTTTAAGGTCTTTTGTCAGCTATGCTGAAGGGTTTGGCCCATCTCAGTTACTGGGGGTCCGGTATGTAATGCTGGCGTGCAGGATCCGAGTGGACAGGAGACCAATGCCGGAATCTCGACATCCCGGCGGCGAGGGCAGCGAGTCCTCTCACGGGTTCGCTCCGCTCGCCACGGTTCGCTCACCACACTATTATATACACCTCGGGTGGTGGTGTAGACTACCACCCAAGTAGGAATATGGGGCTTTGGTCGGGATTCTGATCGGCGGCATTTTGTCGGCTGTTGGGATTCTGGCGTCCGTCTCCTGACCACCCGTAAATGAACTGCATCCCATTACTGGTGTATCCTGGACTTTGTACATACTGTGACTAAACATCTACCATTTCCACGTTCGTCCAATAAGTAGTCTATTCATACTGTGTATCTTGGAACACTGCTGAGGGGCTCTGGGCCCATCTCAGCTACTGAATTATACTGGGCTCATTGCTGTCACTTATGTAGACGGGCAGTATCTTGCTGGATCGGCTACTTGGCAACGGTACTCACCACAGTCCGCTTGTCGTGTCATCAATTCATTTAGGCCATGTGTAGGCTTATTTGAACAGGTGTAGTATTCAATCACCGCGAAAGGAATAGTATTCCGGTGCCCAGAAGAGGAGTCACTGCGAACCCCAGTGAAAAAACCGGGCACGCAGTAGAAGATGCCCCTGCCTTTAATAGACCACGTGCCAAATTTATGAGTTGCTGCTGCCCCATTCCAGTAGAGGAGAACATGAGAGGCCAACACTCCTGATAGCCCCTTTCTGTATTATTGTCTTCTATACTTCCACTATTGACCCTAGGCTGAGGACCAAGAAGGCTTTAGGCCAGGGTGGGGTGTGGTGTATTGCTATTGGGCCCCTTGTTAGTTAGGCATTGGGTCCCATAGTTTTTGTGTAACCGGTCCCCAAAAGGAGGTGGTCCCTTAGCTCCATTCAATGTGTAGGTCCAATCAATATAACATGCCCTATGGGAAGTACCGCTGCCATCTCAGCATTGCACCTCCTGTAGTCAGGCCTCTAATGAAGGTCTAATGAAGGTCTAATGAAATACCTGCTTGTATGTTGCTTTGTTCATTATCATACTGTTGCATTGTAGTTAGTATTGTGCACTGCTTGATAAAGGGATGGTTGGGAAGAGCATGGTGGTAGGGAGTGCGCTACACCCAGCCCATGCTGTAGTTGTCTATCGGGTTACCTAGAGTCAGGGCCCTGAAGCGAGTAGATGTAGCCAGGCTGTGGTGTGTGGTACACATGCTAGCAAAAAGAGGTCCGTTTAGAACAGGCATATGGATGGGCTGTTCTGTTCACTTGCAGCTACTGAGTAGAGATGAGTGGTCCAAATCTCCTGGATTATGAACCGCTTCGAATTTATGGAATCTGAGTCTACCCGAGCCACGGATTGGGTGTTTCTGTCAGACTCGGATTCTAGATCAAGGCCGAACATCATCCTCCTGGTGTCAAGTTCTTGCAGGTTTTGGATTCCAGCTGCAGCCGTGACTTGGTGCCATTTCACTATAGTCACGCTGCTGTATGCTCCAATCTGCTCCGCGGTGTCCATTCAAGTGGCTATGCAGAAAACAAGTGCTGTCACTGTGGCTATCTAAGGGGCTGTGCTGTCACTGTGTCCATCTAAGGGGCTGTGCTGTCACTATGTCCATCTAAGGGGCTGTGCTGCTGTTACTGTGTACATCTATGTGGCTGCGCTGTCACTTTGTCCAGCCACAAGCTGTGTCCAGTCTCTTTAGTCTAATTCCATCAAAGTGGTATGCACTGGCTCCGCAGGCCCCACCCACTGCATTAACAGTGTGACTTCATATTTGTCAGCAAAAAAAGTTTAAAAAAGAAAAAAAGCAAAAAATAAATAAAAAAGTAAAATAACCGTTGTATTTGATTGTACTGTGCACTGCGGCTCAGTATGCTGTAGTACCCCACTGCACGTGCGTAAAAGCAGTCTCCCTCCACACAGTGTGAGCCAGTTAAAAAATGGATAACAATCAGTTTAGAGAAGAGCAGGAGCAGCATCCAAATACTAGCGTTGCAAATGCTGCAACCAGTCAAGATGACTATACTAGTCATTCAACATCATCTAAAGCTGATGTTCAAAAGCATGGAGGGTTTAAAAAAATAGGGCATCTGAAATTTAAAAATATATATATTTTATAGCAGTAAAGGCAAAAACTAAAACACCTCTTATAAATGGAAGGTTTGGTGTGGAAAAACATAAAATTGCCAACATGCCATTCACCACACACACAGTGACAATGAAAGGCTCAGACCTTGGCCTTTATTTCTGAATGGTTGTCCTGCAACTGTCAGTGAGGCTTCTTCTTCTGCCTCTCAAGACGATGCAAGAACTTTTCACTCACAGTCAAGAAGAGCTGTAAAAAAAAAAAAAAACCACTAAGGCAGTGGAACAAACTCCGTGTTCAGAAACATCACACACACATCCCTGAGGAACGTTTAGGGGTGTCCACGTCCACTATGTGTGAGTCTGACATTTATCACACTGTCCTCAGGGAGAAGCCTCTTTCACCTCCTTGACAACAGAAACATTTTTTTGAGGGTGGTAACCCCTTAATTTCCACGTTATATAACTAAAAAAAAAAAATGTAAGATGATTTGTACTCACAGCAAGCAAAAAAAAAAAAAAAAATTGTTACTCAGTCAAAAAACAGCATTAAGCAGAGATTTTCTACATACGAATGGCTGCGCTGGATAATTTATGCTTAATATACACCTGTTCACAGAGATTCGGATCGCTCCTCTCTTAAAAATACATTTATTACAAATAACACATACAGCATATAGAAATTAGAAAAGGCAATAAAAACAATATAAAAATGAACATAAAAATATGGGTACATAGAATAATAAACAAAGAGCTACTTTTCCTGTTGTGAATTTATATGGACAAGTCTTTGTCTCATTGTATTACTTTGTTTCTTCTAATGCTGTTTAACCACGGATATTATTTCGGATCCTTTTACATACAATGAACAAAGCATCTAAATGCTTGCAAATGTTTTTTGTATCTGTAAGTTTTCCACTCACCACGAGTTGTGAATAACCTTTTTGTATCCAATATACTGGTAGACTATGTTGCCCTTGCCTTGATATTATACGGAATCTCCCCAACAGTTGTAATTATAGTTCTCACAACCCCACCGCCTATTCTCCAGTAGATGATTATATATTTATATTGAGCGGCACCTGTCACAATAGCAGTCTTCTCTCTGTAGTCGAGGGTACACACCCGTCTTGGGCACCGTAGCAGTAGTGCCTGGAGATTCACTCCGTTGCACACTCTGCCTAACACAGTTTGCAGGATAATAATGCAGTTTGTTTCATTCATCTCCATACAGCCCTAATGGCGGGGGTGAGGGCAAGAACTTTATCAGATAAGAAAATCTTTCACCTCCTTCCACCATTTCTGCACCATCTGCACATGTGGGGAGCACTACAAGTAAAGATGGTGATGATGACATCATAGAAATTGCGGATACTTGTGTGGAAGTGGAACAGGATGGAGAATATATGTGTGTACTACTGCTATCTGACACTAATGTTGATGATGATTTTGTTTGTGTAAGTCAGCCACCAGTGGCTGCAGTTCTTGCCCATGATTAAAAGAAAGCCATTGTGATGCCTGGGCATAAGACTAAAAAAACACCTCTTGGGTGTGGGATTATTTTTACCCAAATCCTGACAATGTTTGTGAAGGCATCTGCTCCATTTGTGAGGCCAAAGTTAGTAGAGGTTGGGTCGTTAGCCATCTAAACACCTCCTCCATGTTACGTAATTTGCGGAGAAATCATGACATTTATTTTACAAGATTTTAAGATATACAAGATTTGGCAGTAGGTAGCCCTGCCAAAATATTGTTTTTTTGCAGGCCCAAACAAACTAAGCACTTCAGCCACAAATGTGTCAGTCCTTTAACTGAAGTGCTTGGTTTGTTAAACTGCATGTCTTGTGGGATGGAGAAGACAATTCTATATTGCACCATTTTTACTTTCTGACACTGCTCTGTGGCAATGTTTCTCAGATGTGCTATAAACTGCCATGTATTTGTGCTGCTGCTTTGTCACTTAGCAATTAGCAAGCTCGCTGCAGCCTTTGGCCTAGAGTGGATGAAAACAATATTGTGAGGTGGTCTAAAATGACTGGAATTTTTTTTATTGAAGTTAATAATACTGTCTGAACAAAAAAGGTCCAAATTATATGATTTTAGCCTTTTCTTTACTCCCCCCCCCCCCCCCCCCTCCTTCAATCTCTTTTGGTCAATTTCCATCAGCTGCGCTCTGATGCATGATGCGCAGTACACAAGTCTGAGGACAAAAGTGGCAATTATGAAAACTCCCGCATTGAACCCATGGAGGTTATCCTGATGCAGCACCATTTCTCCATTCTTTGTAGGGGCCAGGAGCATGAGATCCCATCCGCATCAATCTGCAGTCCAGGACCGTTTCTTGACCAGTGACCTGTATGTGGGAGTGAGTGGCATATTAGGGTGAGGTACCGGACTACACCTGCATGGTAGCAGGCTTGGACTCCAGACATCGCACCTCTCACACTTACCATGACTTGTTTATCCATTCTGGATGTTGACATTCCAGATCCGTCTGTCTGTTCTATATTTATCATAGCAATAAAACTGTCTTTTTTATGGTAAATGCACCAGGTGATTGCTGCAACAAACATACCAGGCATGAGAGAGCTCTGAGGCATACAGTGTGCATGTGGCTGTGCCCCGTCTGGGAATATGAGAAGGTGGTATACCTATTACCAGCTCATCCACCCTACTTAGTACTGACTTTAGTGAAGAGCTAATTCAGCTTTGGCTGGAAGCTCAATAAGATTTCTGAAGTTTCATCAACGTTGTCACTTCTGTACAGAATACAACTGAAGGGTAGGAGGGGACAGCCGTATCTTGAAGGCCTTGAGGGCACATTGAATAAAGCATTAGGTCTGTATACATTTTTATAGGGTCAATTGTGGGGTGAGCATTGGGGCGTGCGGCCAACTGAGCTGCGCTGGCTAGGACACTTCAGGGCATCACCAATAAACACTAAGTTTAACATTTTATATCAATTTGTTTTGTTTTTTAATCTACATAACATTTTATCACACATTTTCCTGTCTTGCTACATTGATAACACTAAGCAGCTGCTGTCACTCACCTGATACTCTGCAGCTGCTGTGTGAGTGTAGTAGTAGGTGCTGTTGTGTAAGTGTGGTAGTGAGTGCAGCTGTGTGGGTGAATTAGTGGGTGCTGCTGTGTGAGTAGTAGTGGGTGCTGCTGTGTGAGTAGTAGTGGGTGCTGCTGTGTGAGTGTAGTAGTGGATGCAGTTGTGTGAGTGTAGTAGTGGGTGCAGCTGTGTGGGTGAATTAGTGGGTGCTGCTGTGTGAGTGTAGTAGTGGGTGCAGCTGTGTGAGTGTAGTAATGGGTGCTGCTGTGTGAGTGTAGTAGTGGGTGAAGCTGTGTGAGTGTAGTAGTGGGTGAAGCTGTGTGAGTGTTGGAGTGGGTGCTGATGTGTGAGTGTAGCAATGGGTGCAGCTGTTTGAGTGTGGTAGTGGGTGCTGCTGTGTGAGTGTAGTAGTGGGTGCTGCTGTGTGAGTGTGGTAGTGGGTGCTGCTGTGTGAATGTAATAATGGGTGCTGCTGCGTGAGTGTAGTAGTGGGTGCTGCTGTGTGAGTGTAGTAGTGGGTGCTGCTGTGTGAGTAGTAATGAGTGCAGCTGTGTAAGTGTAATAATGGGTGCTTCTGTGTGAGTGTAGCAGTGGGTGCAGCTGTGTGAGTGTAGTAATGGGTGCAGCTGTGTGAATGTAGTAACGGGTGCAGCTGTGAGAGTGTAGTAGTGGGTGCTGCGGTGTGCATGTAATAGTGGGTGCTGCTGTGTGAGTGTAGCAGTGGGTGCAGCTGTGTGAGTGTAGTAATGGGTGCAGCTGTGTGAATGTAGTAACGGGTGCAGCTGTGAGAGTGTAGTAGTGGGTGCTGCAGTGTGAGTGTAGTAGTGGGTGAAGCTGTATGAGTGTAGGAGTGGGTGCTGATGTGTGAGTGTAGCAATGGGTGCAGCAGTTTGAGTGTGGTAGTGGCTGCTGCTGTGTGAATATAGTAGTGGCTGCTGCTGTGTGAATGTAATAATGGGTGCTGCTGCGTGAGTGTAGTAGTGGGTGCTGCTGTGTGTGTAGAAGTGGGTGCAGCTGTGTGAGTGTAGCAGTGGGTGCAGCTGTGTGAGTGTAGTAATGGGTGCAGCTGTGTGAGTGTAGTAGTGGGTATTGCGGTGTGCATGTAATAGTGGCTGCTGCTGTATGAGTGTAGCAGTGGGTGCAGCTGTATGAGTGTAGTAATGGGTGCAGCTGTGTGAATGTAGTAAAGGGTGCAGCTGTGAGAGTGTAGTAGTGGGTGCTGCAGTGTGCATGTAATAGTGGGTGCTGCTGTGTGAGTGTAGAAATGGGTGCAGCTGTGTGAGTGCAATAATGGGTGTCGCTGTGTGAGCGTAGTAGTGGGTGCAGCTGTGTGAGTGTAGTAATGGGTACAGCCATGTGAGTGTAATGATGAGTGCAACTGTGTGAGTGTAGTAGTGGGTGCTACTATGTTAGTGTAGTAGTCGGTGCTGCTGTGTGAGTGTAGTAATGGGTGCAGCGGTGTGAGTGTAGTTTTGGGTGCTGCTGTGTGAGTATAGTACTAGGTGTTGCTGTGTGAGTGTAGTAATTGGTGCTGCTGTGTGAGTGTAGTAGTGGGTGCTGCTGTGTGAGTGTAGTAGTGGGTGCTGCTATGTGAGTGTAGTAGTGGGTGCTGCTGTGTGAGTGTAGTAGTGGGTGTTGCTGTTTGAGTGTAGTAATTGGTGCTGCTGTGTAAGTGTAGTAGTGTGTGCTACTGTGTGAGTGTAGTAGTGGGTGCTGCTGCATGAATGTAGTAATGGGTGCAGCCGTGTGAGTGTAGTAGTGGGTGCTGTGGTGTGAGAGTTGTAGTGGGTGCTGCTGTGTGAGTGTAGTAACTGGTGCAGCTGTGTAAGTGTTGTAGTGGATGCAGCTTTGTGAGTGTAGTAATGGGTGCAGCTGTGTGAGTGTAATGATAGGTGCAGCTGTGTGAGTGTAGTAGTGGGTGCAGCTGTGTGAGTGTAGTAGTTTGTGCTGCTGTGTGAGTGTAGTAATGGGTGCTGCTGTGTGAGTGTGGTAGTGGGTGCAGCTGTGTGAGTGCTGTAGTGGGTACAGCTGTGTGAGTGTAGTAATGGGTGCGGCTGTGTGAGTGTAGTAGTGGGTGCTGCTGTGTGAGTGCAGTAGTGGGTGCTGCTGCATGAATGTAGTAATGGGTGCAGCCGTGTGAGTGTTTTAGTGGGTGCTGTGGTGTGAGAGTTGTAGTGGGTGCTGCTGTGTGAGTGTAGTAATGGGTGCTGCTGTGTGAGTGTGGTAGTGGATGCAGCTTTGTGAGTGTAGTAATGGGTGCAGCTGTGTGAGTGTATTGATGGGTGCAGCTGTGTGAGTGTAGTAGTGGGTGCAGTTGTGTGAGTGTAGTAGTGTGTGCTGCTGTGTGAGTATAGTAATGGGTGCTGCTGTGTGAGTGTGGTAGTGGGTGCAGCTGTGTGAGTGCTGTAGTGGGTACAGCTGTGTGTGTGTAGTAATGGGTGCGGCTGTGTGAGTGTAGTAGTGGGTGCTGCTGTGTGAGTGCAGTAGTGGGTGCTGCTGCATGAATGTAGTAATGGGTGCAGCCGTGTGAGTGTAGTAGTGGGTGCTGTGGTGTGAGAGTTGTAGTGGGTGCTGCTGTGTGAGTGTAGTAATGGGTACAGCTGTGTGAGTGTAGAAATGGGTGCTGCTGTGTGAGTGTGGTAGTGGGTGCAGCTGTGTGAGTGTTGTAGTGGGTACAGCTGTGTGAGTGTAGAAATGGGTGCCGCTGTGTGAGTGTAGTAGTGGGTGCTGCTGTGTGAGTGTGGTAGTGGGTGCAGCTGTGTGAGTGTAGTAGTGGGTACATCTGTGTGAGTGTAGAAATGGGTGCTGCTGTGTGAGTGTAGTAGTGGGTGCTGCTGCCTGAGTGCAGTAGTGGGTGCTGCTGTGTGAGTGTAGTTATGGGTGCTGCTGTATGTAGTAATCACTGCTGCTGTGTGAGTGTAGTAATGGGTGCAGCTGTGTGAGTGTAGTATTGGGTGCTACTGTGTGAGTGTAGTAGTGGGTGCTGCTGTGTGAGTGTAGTAATGGGTGCTGCTGTGTGAGTGTAGTAATGGATGCTGCTGTGTGAGTGTAGTAATGGGTGCTGCCATGTAAGTGTAGTAGTGGGTGCTGCTGTGTGAGTGTAGTAACGGGTGCTGATGTGTGTGTAGTAGTGGGTGCTGCTGTGTGAGTGTAGTAACGGGTGCTGCTGTGTGAGTGTAGTAGTGGGTGCTGCTGTGTGAGTGTAGTAATGGGTGCTGCTGTGTGAGTGTAGTAACGGGTGCTGCTGTGTGAGTGTAGTAGTGGGTGCTGCTGTGTGAGTGTAGTAACGGGTGCTGATGTGAGTGTAGTAATGGATGCTGCTGTGTGAGTGTAGTAACGGGTGCTGCTGTGTGAGTGTAGTAATGGGTGCCACTGGTCATGCCCCTCCCCCCCACACATCACTAGTCACACCCTTGGTGGCAGCATATAATAGGCCTTTTTAAATTTCAGCTCCAGGCCTATGTGGACCTTAATCTGGTGCTGCCTCTAACCCTTTCTGATCCTTAATTCTATGTAAGGATCCTTATGTCTATCCCATGTATGTTTACATTGCTCTACTGCCTCTACCACCTCTGCTGGGAGACTATTCCACTCGTCCACTACCCTTTCTGTGAAGTAATTTTTCCTCAAATTTACCCTGACCCCCCCCCCCTCCATTCTCAGTGCATATCCTCGTGTCCTATTGCTACTCTGTGAGGAATGTCTCCCTCCTGTACCGTGGTAATCATAGCCAGATTAAGGGGGGGGGGGGGGGGTGCAGGGAATACTGTACCCCGGGACCCCCTTTGTCAGGGGGCCCCCCCAGCCAGAGCACACTGACATCACTAGCTTTCCCTCTTAAGCAGCAGCAGAAGCAGCAGCCAGAATGCGAGAAGGACAGTATGCAGTGCAGGCAGAGACACAGAAATATAATGTTTCATGAGCTTTCGATAGAGCTTTCTGACCAGAGGAGAGATAGGAGGGCAGAGAGAGCTGTAAGTGACACAGGGATCCCAGCGTCTCCTCCTCCCCGCCTAGGGGGTAAATTTACTAAGATTCGTAATTTCCGTAAAAAGGTCAAAGTTCAATCACGAATGACATCGACAGTGTAAAACTGCAACTTTTTGAATTGATTACGATGGATTTACTAAGCTGTCGTATTCGGGTTTTTCTTTTCTTCCGATGTCGATGTCATTCGTTTTTTTTTACCTATTTTTACGGCAGTGATTAGCAAAACACTGCCGTTTTTTTTTACAGTCAATCTCGGCCGGATCTGTGTGATCCGTGCTGGGGTTCTTATTTTTTTTTTTTTTAATTAAACAATGTAAAATCCCCAAAAAAAATGCGTGGGGTCCCCCCTCCTAAGCATAACCAGCCTCGGGCTCTTTGAGCCGATCCTGGTTGCAGAAATATGGGGAAAAAATTGACAGGGGTTCCCCCATATTTAAGCAACCAGCATCGGGCTCTGCGCCTGGTCCTGGTTCCAAAAATACGGGGGACAAAAAGAGTAGGGGTCCCCCGTATTTTTAAAACCAGCACCGGGCTCCACTAGCTGGACAGATAATGCCACAGCCGGGGGTCACTTTTATACAGCGCCCTGCGGCCGTGGCATCAAAAATCCAACTAGTCACCCCTGGCCGGGGTACCCTGGGGGAGTGGGGACCCCTTCAATCAAGGGGTCCCCCCCCCCAGCCACCCAAGGGCCAGGGGTGAAGCCCGAGGCTGTCCCCCCCATCCAATGGCCTGCGGATGGGGAGGCTGATAGCCATTTGTGATAATGAAAAGATATTGTTTTTAGTAGCAGTACTACAAGTCCCAGCAAGCCTCCCCCGCATGCTGGTACTTGGAGAACCACAAGTACCAGCATGCGGCGGAAAAACGGGTCCGCTGGTACCTGTAGTACTACCACTAAAAAAATACCCCAAAAAACACAAGACACACACACCGTGAAAGTATAATTTTATTACATACATACACACATACATACATACTTACCTTATGTTCTCACGCAGGTCGGTCCTCTTCTCCAGTAGAATCCAAGGGCTACCTGTTGAAGAAATTCTACTCACCAGATCCATGGGTCCAGGCTCCTCGGCAAATCCAGGGTTAATCCACGTACTTGAATAAATAAAAAAAAACGGTGTCCCGACCACGAACTGAAAGGGGACCCATGTTTGCACATGGGTCACCTTCCCACGAATGCCAGAAACCCACTTTGACTTCTGTCTAAGTGGGTTTCTTCAGCCAATCAGGGAGTGCCACGTTGTAGCACTCTCCTGATCAGCTGTGTGCTGCTGTCCTCACTGACAGGCAGCACGCGGCAGTGTTACAATGTAGCGCCTATGCGCTCCATTGTAACCAATGCAGGGAACTTTCTGCTCAGCGGTGACGTCACTTTAGGTCAACCGCAGGGCAGAAAGTTCCCATCATTGGTTACAATGTAGCGCATAGGCGCTACATTGTAACACTGCCGCGTGCTGCCTGTCAGTGAGGACAGCAGCACACAGCTGATCAGGAGAGTGCTACAACGTGGCACTCCCTGATTGGCTGAAGAAACCCACTTAGACAGAAGTCAAAGTGGGTTTCTGGCATTCGTGGGAAGGTGACCCATGTGCAAACATGGGTCCCCTTTCAGTTCGTGGTCGGGACACCGTTTTTTTTTATTTATTCAAGTACGTGGATTAACCCTGGATTTGCCGAGGAGCCTGGACCCATGGATCTGGTGAGTAGAATTTCTTCAACAGGTAGCCCTTGGATTCTACTGGAGAAGAGGACCGACCTGCGTGAGAACATAAGGTAAGTATGTATGTATGTGTGTATGTATGTAATAAAATTATACTTTCACGGTGTGTGTGTCTTGTGTTTTTTTGGGTATTTTTTTAGTGGTAGTACTACAGGTACCAGCGGGCCCGTTTTTCCGCCGCATGCTGGTACTTGTGGTTCTCCAAGTACCAGCATGCGGGGGAGGCTTGCAGGGACTTGTAGTACTGCTACTAAAAACAATATCTTTTCATTATCACAAATGGCTATCAGCCTCCCCATCCGCAGCCCATTGGATGGGGGGGGACAGCCTCGGGCTTCACCCCTGGCCCTTGGGTGGCTGGGGGGGGGGACCCCTTGATTGAAGGGGTCCCCACTCCCCCAGGGTACCCCGGCCAGGGGTGACTAGTTGGATTTTTGATGCCACGGCCGCAGGGCACTGTATAAAAGTGACCCCCGGCTGTGGCATTATCTGTCCAGCTAGTGGAGCCCGGTGCTGGTTTTAAAAATACGGGGGACCCCTACTCTTTTTGTCCCCCGTATTTTTGGGACCAGGACCAGGCGCAGAGCCCGATGCTGGTTGCTTAAATATGGGGGAACCCCTGTCATTTTTTTCCCCATATTTCTGCAACCAGGATCGGCTCAAAGAGCCCGAGGCTGGTTATGCTTAGGAGGGGGGACCCCACGCAATTTTTTTGGCAAAAATAAGCACTTTCCCACCCCTTCCCACTGATATACATGCACGGATCTCATGGATCCCTGCATGCATCTCAAATCACGGAAAAAAAAAGCAGGTCTGTTTTTTTTAGGACTTTTTTACGAGTTGTAATTTTTCACGGCAGTGTTTTGTGTTTTTTTGCTTTGCACTTCTTAGTAAATGACCGAGATTCATATCTAAACAGGCGTAATTTGACCGATGGTGTATTCATTCGTAATTTTTTACCTGAACTAGCAAAAAATTACGAATGCCCTCATCACTGCCGTGATTAGTGTTTAGTAAATGACCGAGATTAACCGAGATGACACTTTGAAGAAAAAACGGCATCTCGGTCAAAATCGGGAGCTTAGTAAATATACCCCTGGGTGTCTGAGTCCTGTGTCAACTGTTATGCAACTAAACCATTTGGTTCTATAGGTAGAGGCACAGACAGAGTCCTCCTGAGTCCTGTACCAGTGTGTAAGTAGTACAGAGGCTGCTGCTATTCTTGCATGTGACAAGATAAATTATTTTATTTTTCTAGGTGTGTTTTAAGGTTAAGTTGTCTTTATAAAATAGTTGTCTTTCAATTGGGTGGAGCTATAAACAGTACCCAGGCATTATTAAACTATTAGTTCAAACTAATATACACCATTGCTTTAAATTTAATATACACACTCTATACCTCCCACCATGACCCATTCCAGGAGGGACAACATGCTCTATACCTGGACTTCCGTCTTAATTTATGATTGTACTCGCCTGTGTTGAAATACCTTTCTTAGCATTTAAATAGTTCAACACAGGTGACGCCAATCATATATTAAGTGGGAAGTCCAGGTAGAGCATTTTGTCCCTCCTGGAATGGGACATGTTGGGAAGTATGCACAATCTAATATACATCCCTCACCTTACATCGGGGCCCCCCTGTCTTAAGTGCCCCGGGCACCCCTAAAGCTTAATCCAGCCCCGGGGGTAATATCCCTGATATATGTGACAGTCTCAGTCATGTCCCCACTTTCCCTTCTCTGCCCCAAACTATGCTTCATATTTTCATCCTCTCGTGTGTGTGCTTGACTGGCAGAATATAATAATAAATGATAATAGTAATTGTATAATACTGTGTTTTTTGGGCGCCATTTGAATCTCTTGTGTTGTCCTTACACCTGAGGCCTGTAATTTGCTGCATGGATCAGTTTCTAATCGCATTAGAATTTAGAAATCTCACATTAAGATTCTTATTTTTTTATAATTTGTTCCATATCTCTGTTCTTTTTTAATCAATGAATCCATCAGTCAAAGCTTCCCTGCCTTCCACCACATACTCCATCTCCATTTTCCTGTACTGCTGGCCCTTTGATCTAGTTCTTGATTAATATAAAAACCTTCTTCCTATGCGGTTGTAGAGCTTATTAAACGGCAATCTTGTCTGCCGCTGCTGTGCCGCCGTTTCATAGATGTGCTGTATTCTGTTAAACTGCCGTGTGTTTGTGCCGCTGCTGTGTCACTTAGTTTAACCAGCAGCTGTCACTGGGCCTACTTCAGACCTGATCGCTAGGCACCGCAATGCTCAGGCGTGCCGCACGGGTACAAAGCAGATCGCCGCTCAATGCTGGGTTTGTGCGAAGGATCCATTTGCACGGGATTTCACAAGGAGATTGACAGGAAGAAGACGTTTGTGGGTGACAACTGACCGTTTTCTGGGAGTGTTTGGAAAAACGCAGGCGTGCCATTGCGTTTGCAGGGAGGGTTCCTGACGTCAATTCCGGCCCCCGAACAGGCTGAAGTGTTCGCAGCGGCTGAGTAAGTCCTGGGCTACTCAGAGAGTGCACAAAATCTGTGCGCACAGCTCTGCTACACATGCGATCACTTGCACAGCTAAAATACACTCCCCTATGGGCGGCGACTATGCGAACGCAGGACTGCAAAAAAAACCTAGCGAGCGAACAGGTTTGAATCAGCCCCATTGTTCAGTCACTTGGAGTCCAAAAGTACCAGAGCCACGCTTAATGCATTTCACACCAAATGGTCCTTCATCAGGAGCATGAAGACCTTCCGTTCTGAAATGTGTTAATTATGGCTCTGGTACTTTTGGACTCCAAGTGACTGGGCAGCTGCCTGTGGGGCTTCCCCATGTGTTCCAGTGCATCAGGGAATTCAGGTTTTACCATCTGCTTGTTGCAGCTTGCCACTGTGGAGAGCTGACAAATGCTTTTATTCTCCTGTTTATTGTAAGTGCAATGTTGTATTAAAGCTTCATCTTTAGGATGTTCGGCACTATATCTATTTCCTATGTATCTGACTTAACCCTTGCTGCTAAACCAGTGCATTAAAGGGCGAGTGATGGAGTGTGCTTCATAAGCTAAAGCAGAAAAGGAGGGGTCTTCTGTTAAAGAGATATCATCCATCTTTTACGGGTGGTCTTCAGTATGCTGGCTGTCAGGCTCCCGGCGACCAGCATACCGGCGCCGGGAGCCCGACAGCCGGCATACCGACACTTATTCTCCCTCGTGGGGGTCCACGACCCCCCTGGAGGGAGAATAAAATAGCGTGGCGCTCGTAGCGCGCCACCGTGCCCGTAGCATGGTGAGCGCAGCGAGCCCGCAAGGGGCTCATTTGCGCTCGCCACACTGTCTGTAAGCCGGCGGCCGGCCTCCCGGCGCCGGTATGTTGGTCGCCGGGAGGCCGGCCGCCGGCAGATCGTAGTGAATCCATCTTTTACCTGAGAGAATTGCCTTCATTTCTAACAAGGAATTATAAAAAAACAACATAATATATGGTGACCATTGTTTATTTTCTAGTGGGAAAAGGCAGGTGCAATCTCCTGCACACTTTGGTGTTTTAAACTTGTGTACTAGGAGAGCGCTTTGTTATTGGTGTAATTATTCCTCACGTGCCTCTTAGTGAAGACAGTGATACAGAGAATATCCTGCCTGTAATTGAGCTGGTGTTTGGGTTAGATGCTGCTGAAGGCCATACACCCACCCAGTGGGCTGTCACAGTCATGTAATCTTTAGTTTGACCAGTACCGCTTGTCCACATATATGGAGTTAAGTGGCTAGTCAGTACAATGGCATTTTGTAGGCAAAGAATAACTTTTTGTTTAATGTCCCGGTACCGGTGAGGAATTGTTGCTCTGGTAAAACTGAAATTAGATGGAATTTGGTAGTGGGGTCACATGACCTCAACTAATTGTCTAAAACCAGGTGCATTGATGGTGGATATTGTAAATCTCACACTATCATTGCTGCCATGGCTTCAGTTATCCACTAAGCAACAGGGTGGTGGCTATCATACTTGATAGACAACTTGATTGAACTCATTGGATATGACGTAAAAAGGCAGAGGTGCTTAGATGGTTTACGTTCCTACCTACTTTTGCACTACAAATGCCACATATGCCTATATAAAATAATGTCAGGAGTATATATAGATTGTGGCAGAGTGGTTAGCATTATATATTGAGGATTGCACGGTGGTTAGCATTACATCTAAATGGTGGAATTGTGGTTAGCATTATATATACAGGTTGACACAGTGGTTAGTATTCTGTATTGAGGGTGGTAAAGTGGTTAGCATGATATAAAGAAGGTTGCACAGTACTGTGGCAAAAATACCAGAGACAATGGAGTTGGTCGCCTCTGGGTGCCAGTTCCAAAGGGGGAGCCTTTACCTCGTCCATAGCCTCTGGTGCCCTCTGCACCGGACCTCCAGGAGTAATGCAAGACATGCTGTCCCTGTGCAGAGCTGCTCATGTAAGTGACTGGTGCACAGAGAAGAATACATGACTGGCCCCTACCTCCTCTGTCAGCTCCTACCCCCTCATACCTGCAAAGACCTGCTCACTCTGATAATGGCTCTGACCCTGGAAAAGACATACAGTAGCACACAACCGTCTCTGAATCTTGATGAGTAACTGTAAGTGGTACTGGGGCTGGAGAAAGGGGAACATACTCCTATTAAGTTTTTCTGAGTGCTTTTCTGAACACTTTCTGCTTGGGGGGTGGTTGTAGATGTAATCGAGTGTTGGTGGTGAATGGTTGGGGGTATTCTTTTAGAATATTGAAGGTGAATAATGAGTCTGAGTGCTGTAAGGGTGATGATAGTAAATGAGGGAGGTAATACTGAGTGCTGCTTGGCTATTGTACTAAAGATGGGAGATGACAGAGTACTTCTATGGTGCGAGCAGAGAAGAGAAGTTGGGGGATGTCTGGGTGCTGCTGGGGGGTTGGTGGTGAATGAATAGGAGGTCTCTGGGTGCTGCTGGGGGGTTGGTGGTTAATGAAGGGGAATGTTTGGGTGCCCTGGGAGGTTGGTGGTGACTAAGTGGGTTGTCTGGGTGCTGCTGGAGTGTTGGTGGGGACTAAGTGGGTTGTCTGGGTGCTGCTGGGGTGTTGGTTGTAAAAGCACGTGGGGGTGGGGCACCATTATTCATTGTCTTTTTTGTCCCCAGGTGCCTGGTATGATCTTATGCCATTGTCTCAGTGGTTAGCATTATATACAGAGGGTGGTGGAGTGGTCAGCATTATATATAGAAGGTGGTAGAGTGGTCAGCATTATATATAGAGGGTGGTAGAGTGGTCAGCATTTTATATAGAGGGTGGTAGAGTGGTCAGCATTATATATAGATGGTAGCACAGTGGGTATCTTTCAATGAGGCAGGGACTAATAATATTTAAAATATTCCCATACAGTGCCAGATCTGGTGTGCCTTCTCCACTTATAATACCTTTGAATTGCTACATGTCTTAGAGGCACCTTGGACATTACTCCCAATTTTTCCAAAGGGGTTCAGGCAGACATGCTGACCCTTTGGATTGTCCCAGTAAAGTGGGCATTGGTCCTATGTTATTTGGTTAGGTGGTTTTTGTTCATGGCTTGCTATCTTGAGTCACAGCTTGAGGAGGTCATCAGTCTTATTCACTATTTACATTTGACTCATTTTTCACTCTGCGCGGATCAATTTGGCAGAGTCACAATGAAAAGTTTTGATGTAAGCAGGCCGTGGCGGCCATTATAGATTTAGGTTGCAAGGATACTGAGGAATGGTGTGTGTTTCCAGGGTATGCTATTTTGCATTGAATAATGTTCAGTGTTCAGCAGGCACAGGGGTTGTTTTCATCACCAATACTTGCAATGCAGTTTGTCCCACCCTCCCAAGGATGTCCCCTGGGGAGTCGGTTGTCCTCCAGCCAGTAAGGCTGGGGGTTCAGGCAGCTCTAAGTAAGGCTCCCCTTGTTTGTGTGGAGGCCCAGTTGAAATGGCTGCACTAGTACCCTCGCCAACCGGAGGCTGAGTTTTTGTGCAGTGGGTTTCTAGTTGATTCTCCGCTTCCCATTTTTGACAAGGTGGCTGTTGGTTACCCCAGAACCTTCCTTCAGCCCCATATATTAAAAAACAAAGGGATGAAAGAGGTTCAGTTGGGGCGCATGACTGGGACTTTTTACTGAACCTCATTTGGCAGGACTTGTCTTGTCTCCGGTGGGGATCTTATCCAAGAGAGTCCCCCCTGGGGATTTTTCGCCTTACAGGCACCTTTTACCACCTGCCGGGCTGGTTGGTCAAATTGTTATTTCATCTGGTTTGTCTAGGGTTTGCTATTAATCTTTTGATGATGCTCTGAGCATTGGGCCGGATCCAGAAATGTAAGCAGGACAATGGTTTATGTACATCTCCAATGTCTACTGTACTGTGCATGTGCAGACCGAGTCCTGTGTTGTCAGACGCAGTGCCCCCTAAGCCATTTGGAGGTGGAAATAGGTTGCAGTAGACAGCATTCCTGAAAACATGGGTGTGTTAGCCCTGTGTACTGGGAGCGGCGAGGCCAGTATTTGCATTAGGGAAGCCAATCCTGCTTATCCCGCTTCAAAAGGGTGTGTAGCATCATGGATAGGGGGTGCTTATGGCACACTCCCCATCCTGTTTTCTTCACTCTGGAGGCATGCCCAGGTGCATGCCATCTGTAGAGTGTTGGGTGAGCCTGAGAGCAGTCCAGTGTCTCTGGGGTTGCTAGGTACACCCCCAAAGCAATGAAAATGGTTCGGGGAGTGTACATTGAGGTCATGCCCCTACCCAGAAGGATTGATCTTCCTTGATCTTTGTCTTTTAATGCAGATATACGGGTCTCAGCTACGGAGATGAGACACCATTCTGAATTGGCTGGTTTGGTGTTCCTATTGCTTTGAACAAGTCTGAGGGACCTTGTACGTCTTATCTGGGCAATGAAGTGACACTGCACATGTTGTTTCAGGCTGCTGGTGGATAAGATTAGGAATATGCGTGATCCTATTCTCTTTGCGCTGGCTGCGGGAAAGGTTACTTTGAAGCATGGGTAGTCCTTACTGAGACTGTTCAGTTTTGCATGTCACGTGGTACCAATGGGCCTTTTTTATGTAAACTTGAGCGTGCTACAATGGGTAAGCCGCACCATTTAATTTGGCTCTCCGGTGAGATCAAAGGGACCTTTGGGTCTGGGGTGCCTTTCTTATGGACTTTTTTCTTATGGGGTACTGACCTGGCCCTCTTCTCCCCTATCCAATTCACAGCTCCAGTTGTTTACTGATGCAGCAGGTTCCACAGGCTTTGGGGCTTACTCGGAGGACTCTTGGCGTGCTTCTGCCTGTCCTGCCGGCTGCCATATGTCCCTCTCATTGTTGGTATGTGATTACACTGGACTGGAGGGGACAGCGACTGGTTCACTTTTTCCAGGGACATTCAAGGCCTATCCATTCAAATGGAGCCAGTGGGATTTATTTATTGTGCAAAAGCACACTACTGAGTGATATCCCCAATCATCGTTTACTTTTATCTTTTATTTGGGGCTTGTTTGTTGCAGGGAAGTTGAGGGTGGTCTTTGCTAAAATACTTGCTGTATTTACGTTGGATATGTACATTGGAATATCACCATGAGCTTTCTGATTCAGGGGGCTCTTAAGGGCCAGGTTGGTCATCATGCCCGATGATCGCATCCGCCCGGTTTACATTGACTTGCTGCGGTCGGTCCTGTTTGTTCATCTCCTTCTGAGACCCTTCATCTCTGGCCTTTGAGCTGGTTCCCAATTCCAGTTTGGGGTTGCCCCCGTTTGTTTCCTTTGCACATATTGGTGGCTCAGTCCATGCTATGCCGGATCCGGCATTCAAAGACAAACTAGTCAAGTAGTGGTCACTGGGTATGTTGTTTCTATCAGGTGTCATTAGCTACAGCTTACAGTTTTGGCCTTTGTTGTAAGGTGCCTGGATTTTGCCTTTGGATGGGTTCCCAGACCGCTTTCCAGTTTTTATGGATCAGACTACAGTATGTTCCTATCTCTGGCCCTGTATTATCTCCCGCTGTTCCCAGCATAGCAGTCTGGGCGGCCTTGTCGTTGAGAGACCTTGCAGGAAGGTGAATGTCCTGGTGGTTCAAAGGGTCTTGGCCTTGGGAGGTTTTATAGTGTCTCACTCTGATTCATTTTCAATATTCTCACCTTTATCAGATAAAGGTGGGGATCACCTGACAAAGTAGACACTTTCCTGTGTTTGGAGAGTATTTTTAGGGTTTTAGAGGGGTTTTATTTTTTTGTGTTGTACGGTGGCGGCTCAGCTCTCTACTGGGAGCCTTATGTGGCGGGGAAAGTATGGCAGTACAGTGGCCATCTTGCTGCATGACGTAGGTGTGCTCCCATTCATTACACTGGGTAGGATACTCTTACCCTACTGGGGTCAGCGGCTGGGTGGGAGTGCATTGGCGTGGGGGTTTATATATATTATATGTTGCTTGCCGTTGTAAAATGGAAATGGGCCCTTGCAAGCTGTGGTGACATCTCAATTTGCAGAAGACTAGTGGTGATCGTGTAACTGGCTGTCTTCTCCTTCTCCCCGATACTGTATGATATTTACTGAAGAGCTGGATGTTTCTGAGTGACCCCTATGGCTGTCCGTGTAGAGATAAGTTACATGACGTTGTTTGGTTCATCTGCACTCCATAAGGTTTCAGGCTGATATCCACCGCCATGGTATTGATTGTTTCATCTCTTTGTGGTTGTGATATAAGTAAAACACAATAAAATTTAATATTTCCCAACTCCCTGCTTTGTACATAATGATTCATTGCGTTCCCACTCGCACTGGTGTTTAGCCAATTGTACGGACACATGCTCATCCTGAATACCTGCTTAATGGATTCCCAAATGTCTAAATATTTGTCAAGTTGCAGCTCCTAGGCTCCTTATGTTGTGTCTCCCCCAGGCCCCTGCCCTGGATGTTCCCTTATAATAGTCTTCAGTGAATATTGGCGGCGAGAGCCTGGGAACGTTCCTCAGAAGTGAGTGTGTTTCTAATCTCACCCAGCAGTCAGTCCGAGTCAGTCTTCTGCATCTCATTATCCATGGTCTGGAGAGCAGACGGGTGGCATCGGTACCTGCTAAACACTCTCACAGTGCAGCCTATCACTCTGCCCCCTAGTGTCCGAATGACCATGAAACGCATTGCTGTATATGGATGCTCTCTGTGTAGTAATGCTTGCATTTACAAAGAGGAGTTTTATCTTCAGACAAGAACTTTTCCAAGAAGCAGTGAAAAGAGCGGAGAAGTGCGCCGGGGGAGAAGAACCAATCAGCATTGACGTAACATTTATCAAATGCATTCCATACATTTATATGTAGCAGCTGATTGGTTGCCATGGGCTTCTTCTCCACTGACTCACTTCTCCGCACTTTGCACTGCTTCATGAATAGGCCCCAATGTGTTTTAAATACTGATAGATGATTTGGAAAAAGTGATACTTAGAGGTGAGAGGTTTGGGCACGAGTCCGCCAGCTGTCTGGCTGTGACAGGGTTAATGAGAAAGTCCGGCTCTCGTGTCTCCCTCTGAGGGGCTGACTCTGCAGGACATGGGGAGATTATTAGGGGCTTCTATCTAACCCTGGCATTGCATTTACCACCTGCCAGGCGATGATACGATTCCTACTTCATGTCTGGGGATAAACGGATGAAATCTCCTGTAATGCGGAGACTACTATTTCTAATTAACCAAAGTGACATCCGCCATTAATAGCGGCTCTGACGATTGAATCAGAAAGTTCCAATTTCCAGGGAGGATTTAGCCTCTGGTCCTGTAAATTGCCGGATATTCTGGGAGTCAGCAGAGTGTTTCCGGAGTTATTACACAGGGGCTATGCTGCAGTCATTACCTCCCCAAATCCAGAAAGGGGGGTTCTGTAACTGGGAGCCTGGAGTGACATGATCATATCCCAGGTCTCAGTATAATAACCTGGGGATTATCTCTGCTGTCAGCGTCCAGTATGGGAGACACGGCCTGGGTGACTCTATGGCGACAGAGCAATCATGTTTTGTGCAAGCAGAATGATTGGTTCTACGTTAGATGAGCTTTTGGCTGTTTTCGTGGATTACAGGTAATGCCGGAACCATAGATCATAACTATATCTAATAACGCTTCCATGCCAGGCCTGAAATCCAGCCGTTACACAGATGCACCGCGCTAGGAGCCCGCGCTGTAGTGTCCGACAGCCCAGTGCACGTTGTGTTCACGGACGGTCCAAGGAACATCCCGCGTCACTGGCCTGCTAAGTCCTGAATAGTTCCTGGGGTAGAGAGGGACGGTGTCCTCATTATTCCATACACAAACCAACGCAATCATTTATATCATGGGAACAACAGATAAATAGTCTCATCGTATCTTATGTCAGGGCAGAAAGCACCGATCCGGGCGAGTTCTGCAAGACGTCTGAATGAATCACCAGGGACGGTTCTAGAACTTGTGGCGCCCAGGGCAAAACTTGCCTTTGGCGCCCCACCACCCCATCCCCCATTCACAACAGAGACAGTGTGTGGCAAAAAATATGGGTGTGGCTTCATGGGAAAATGGAGTGGCCACAGAATAGTATCAATTCACATTACTCACATCCGGAGTGTCACCAAAATACTGTCTCCTGTCACAGTGGCAAGAACCAAGGGCTGCACTGTAACATTAAACGCAGCGCCCAGCTCCTGGCACAGTGTAGGAAGGGCAGACACCATTACACGCAGCGCCCGGCTCCTGTCACAGTGTAGGAAGTGCAGACACCATTACACGCAGCGCCCGGCTCCTGTCACAGTGTAGGAAGTGCAGACACCATTACACGCAGCGCCCAGCTCCTGGCACAGTGTAGGAAGTGCAGACACCATTACACGCAGCGCCCGGCTCCTGGCACAGTGTAGGAAGTGCAGACACCATTACACGCAGCGCCCGGCTCCTGGCACAGTGTAGGAAGTGCAGGCACCATTACACGCAGCGCCCGGCTCCTGTCACAGTGTAGGAAGTGCAGACACCATTACACGCAGCGCCCGGCTCCTGTCACAGTGTAGGAAGTGCAGACACCATTACACGCAGCGCCCGGCTCCTGGCACAGTGTAGGAAGTGCAGGCACCATTACACGCAGCGCCCGGCTCCTGTCACAGTGTAGGAAGTGCAGGGACCATTACACGCAGCACCCGGCTCCTGTCACAGTGTAGGAAGTGCAGACACCATTACACGCAGCGCCCGGCTCCTGTCACAGTGTAGGAAGTGCAGGCACCATTACACGCAGCGCCCGGCTCCTGTCACAGTGTAGGAAGTGCAGACACCATTACACGCAGCGCCCGGCTCCTGTGACAGTGTAGGAAGTGCAGACACCATTACACGCAGCGCCCGGCTCCTGTGACAGTGTAGGAAGTGCAGGCACCATTACACGCAGCACCCGGCTCCTGGCACAGTGTAGGAAGTGCAGGCACCATTACACGCAGCACCCGGCTCCTGTCACAGTGTAGGAAGTGCAGGCACCATTACACGCAGCACCCGGCTCCTGTCACAGTGTAGGAAGTGCAGGCACCATTACACGCAGCGCCCGGCTCCTGTCACAGTGTAGGAAGTGCAGGCACCATTACACGCAGCGCCCGGCTCCTGGCACAGTGTAGGAAGTGCAGACACCATTACACGCAGCGCCCGGCTCCTGTCACAGTGTAGGAAGTGCAGGCACCATTACACGCAGCACCCGGCTCCTGTCACAGTGTAGGAAGTGCAGGCACCATTACACGCAGCGCCCAGCTCCTGTCACAGTGTAGGAAGTACAGGCACCATTACACGCAGCGCCCGGCTCCTGTCACAGTGTAGGAAGTGCAGGCACCATTACACGCAGCGCCCGGCTCCTGTCACAGTGTAGGAAGTGCAGGCACCATTACACGCAGCGCCCGGCTCCTGGCACAGTGTAGGGAGTGCAGGCACCATTACACGCAGCGCCCGGCTCCTGTCACAGTGTAGGAAGTGCAGACACCATTACACGCAGCGCCCGGCTCCTGTCACAGTGTAGGAAGTGCAGACACCATTACACGCAGCGCCCGGCTCCTGGCACAGTGTAGGAAGTGCAGGCACCATTACACGCAGCGCCCGGCTCCTGTCACAGTGTAGGAAGTGCAGGCACCATTACACGCAGCACCCGGCTCCTGGCACAGTGTAGGAAGTGCAGGCACCATTACACGCAGCGCCCGGCTCCTGTCACAGTGTAGGAAGTGCAGGCACCATTACACGCAGCGCCCGGCTCCTGGCACAGTGTAGGGAGTGCAGGCACCATTACACGCAGCGCCCGGCTCCTGTCACAGTGTAGGAAGTGCAGGCACCATTACACGCAGCGCCCGGCTCCTGGCACAGTGTAGGAAGTACAGGCACCATTACACGCAGCGCCCGGCTCCTGTCACAGTGTAGGAAGTGCAGGCACCATTACACGCAGCGCCCGGCTCCTGGCACAGTGTAGGGAGTGCAGGCACCATTACACGCAGCGCCCGGCTCCTGTCACAGTGTAGGAAGTGCAGACACCATTACACGCAGCGCCCGGCTCCTGTCACAGTGTAGGAAGTGCAGACACCATTACACGCAGCGCCCGGCTCCTGGCACAGTGTAGGAAGTGCAGGCACCATTACACGCAGCGCCCGGCTCCTGTCACAGTGTAGGAAGTGCAGGCACCATTACACGCAGCACCCGGCTCCTGGCACAGTGTAGGAAGTGCAGGCACCATTACACGCAGCGCCCGGCTCCTGGCACAGTGTAGGAAGTGCAGGCACCATTACACGCAGCACCCGGCTCCTGTCACAGTGTAGGAAGTGCAGGCACCATTACACGCAGCGCCCGGCTCCTGTCACAGTGTAGGGAGTGCAGGCACCATTACACGCAGCGCCCGGCTCCTGGCACAGTGTAGGAAGTGCAGGCACCATTACACGCAGCGCCCGGCTCCTGGCACAGTGTAGGAAGTGCAGGCACCATTACACGCAGCACCCGGCTCCTGTCACAGTGTAGGGAGTGCAGGCACCATTACACGCAGCGCCCGGCTCCTGGCACAGTGTAGGAAGTGCAGGCACCATTACACGCAGCGCCCGGCTCCTGGCACAGTGTAGGAAGTGCAGGCACCATTACACGCAGCACCCGGCTCCTGTCACAGTGTAGGAAGTGCAGGCACCATTACACGCAGCGCCCAGCTCCTGTCACAGTGTAGGAAGTGCAGACACCATTACACGCAGCACCCGGCTCCTGTCACAGTGTAGGAAGTGCAGACACCATTACACGCAGCGCCCGGCTCCTGTCACAGTGTAGGAAGTGCAGGCACCATTACACGCAGTGCCCGGCTCCTGTCACAGTGTAGGAAGTGCAGGCACCATTACACGCAGCACCCGGCTCCTGTCACAGTGTAGGAAGTGCAGACACCATTACACGCAGCGCCCGGCTCCTGTCACAGTGTAGGAAGTGCAGGCACCATTACACGCAGCACCCGGCTCCTGTCACAGTGTAGGAAGTGCAGACACCATTACACGCAGCGCCCGGCTCCTGTCACAGTGTAGGAAGTGCCCATTACACGCAGCGCCCGGCTCCTGTCACAGTGTAGGAAGTGCAGGCACCATTACACGCAGCACCCGGCTCCTGTCACAGTGTAGGAAGTGCAGACACCACTACACGCAGCACCCGGCTCCTGTCACAGTGTAGGAAGTGCAGGCACCATTACACGCAGCGCCCGGCTCCTGTCACAGTGTAGGAAGTGCAGGCACCATTACACGCAGCACCCGGCTCCTGTCACAGTGTAGGAAGTGCAGGCACCATTACACGCAGCGCCCGGCTCCTGGCACAGTGTAGGAAGTGCAGGCACCATTACACGCAGCACCCGGCTCCTGTCACAGTGTAGGAAGTGCAGGCACCATTACACGCAGCGCCCGGCTCCTGTCACAGTGTAGGAAGTGCAGGCACCATTACACGCAGCGCCCGGCTCCTGGCACAGTGTAGGAAGTGCAGGCACCATTACACGCAGCACCCGGCTCCTGTCACAGTGTAGGAAGTGCAGGCACCATTACACGCAGCGCCCGGCTCCTGTCACAGTGTAGGAAGTGCAGACACCATTACACGCAGCACCCGGCTCCTGTCACAGTGTAGGAAGTGCAGGCACCATTACACGCAGCGCCCGGCTCCTGTCACAGTGTAGGAAGTGCAGACACCATTACACGCAGCGCCCGGCTCCTGTCACAGTGTAGGAAGTGCAGACACCATTACACGCAGCGCCCGGCTCCTGTCACAGTGTAGGAAGTGCAGACACCATTACACGCAGCACCCGGCTCCTGTCACAGTGTAGGAAGTGCAGACACCACTACAAGCAGCACCCGGCTCCTGTCACAGTGTAGGAAGTGCAGGCACCATTACACGCAGCACCCGGCTCCTGTCACAGTGTAGGAAGTGCAGACACCATTACACGCAGCGCCCGGCTCCTGGCACAGTGTAGGAAGTGCAGACACCATTACACGCAGCACCCGGCTCCAGGCACAGTGTAGGAAGTGCAGACACCATTACACGCAGCACCCGGCTCCAGGCACAGTTTAGGAAGTGCAGGCACCATTACACGCAGCACCCGGCTCCTGTCACAGTGTAGGAAGTGCAGGCACCATTACACGCAGCACCCGGCTCCTGTCACAGTGTAGGAAGTGCAGACACCATTACACGCAGCACCCGGCTCCTGGCACAGTGTAGGAAGTGCAGGCACCATTACACGCAGCGCCTGGCTCCTGTCACAGTGTAGGAAGTGCAGGCACCATTACACGCAGCACCCGGCTCCTGTCACAGTGTAGGAAGTGCAGGCACCATTACACGCAGCGCCCGGCTCCTGTCACAGTGTAGGAAGTGTAGGCACCATTACACGCAGCACCCGGCTCCAGGCACAGTTTAGGAAGTGCAGGCACCATTACACGCAGCGCCCGGCTCCTGTCACAGTGTAGGAAGTGCAGGCACCATTACACGCAGCACCCGGCTCCTGTCACAGTGTAGGAAGTGCAGGCACCATTACACGCAGCGCCCGGCTCCTGTCACAGTGTAGGAAGTGCAGGCACCATTACACGCAGCGCCCGGCTCCTGTCACAGTGTAGGAAGTGCAGGCACCATTACACGCAGCACCCGGCTCCTGGCACAGTGTAGGAAGTGCAGGCACCATTACACGCAGCACCCGGCTCCTGTCACAGTGTAGGAAGTGCAGACACCATTACACGCAGCACCCGGCTCCTGTCACAGTGTAGGAAGTGCAGGCACCATTACACGCAGCGCCCGGCTCCTGTCACAGTGTAGGAAGTGCAGGCACCATTACACGCAGCACCCGGCTCCTGTCACAGTGTAGGAAGTGCAGACACCATTACACGCAGCACCCGGCTCCTGTCACAGTGTAGGAAGTGCAGACACCATTACACGCAGCGCCCGGCTCCTGTCACAGTGTAGGAAGTGCAGACACCATTACACGCAGCGCCCGGCTCCTGTCACAGTGTAGGAAGTGCAGGCACCATTACACGCAGCGCCCGGCTCCTGTCACAGTGTAGGAAGTGCAGACACCATTACACGCAGCACCCGGCTCCTGTCACAGTGTAGGAAGTGCAGACACCATTACACGCAGCGCCCGGCTCCTGTCACAGTGTAGGAAGTGCAGGCACCATTACACGCAGCGCCCGGCTCCTGTCACAGTGTAGGAAGTGCAGACACCATTACACGCAGCGCCCGGCTCCTGTCACAGTGTAGGAAGTGCAGACACCATTACACGCAGCACCCGGCTCCTGTCACAGTGTAGGAAGTGCAGGCACCATTACACGCAGCACCCGGCTCCTGTCACAGTGTAGGAAGTGCAGGCACCATTACACGCAGCACCCGGCTCCTGTCACAGTGTAGGAAGTGCAGGCACCATTACACGCAGCACCCGGCTCCTGTCACAGTGTAGGAAGTGCAGACACCATTACACGCAGCACCCGGCTCCTGTCACAGTGTAGGAAGTGCAGGCACCATTACACGCAGCACCCGGCTCCTGGCACAGTGTAGGAAGTGCAGGCACCATTACACGCAGCACCCGGCTCCTGTCACAGTGTAGGAAGTGCAGGCACCATTACACGCAGCACCCGGCTCCTGTCACAGTGTAGGAAGTGCAGACACCATTACACGCAGCACCCGGCTCCTGTCACAGTGTAGGAAGGGCAGACACCATTACACGCAGCGCCCGGCTCCTGTCACAGTGTAGGAAGTGCAGACACCATTACACGCAGCGCCCGGCTCCTGTCACAGTGTAGGAAGTGCAGGCACCATTACACGCAGCGCCCAGCTCCTGTGACAGTGTAGGAAGTGCAGGCACCATTACACGCAGCGCCCGGCTCCTGTCACAGTGTAGGAAGTGCAGGCACCATTACACGCAGCGCCCGGCTCCTGTCACAGTGTAGGAAGTGCAGGCACCATTACACGCAGCGCCCGGCTCCTGTCACAGTGTAGGAAGTGCAGGCACCATTACACGCAGCGCCCGGCTCCTGTCACAGTGTAGGAAGTGCAGGCACCATTACACGCAGCGCCCGGCTCCTGTCACAGTGTAGGAAGTGCAGGCACCATTACACGCAGCGCCCGGCTCCTGTCACAGTGTAGGAAGTGCAGGCACCATTACACGCAGCACCCGGCTCCTGTCACAGTGTAGGAAGTGCAGGCACCATTACACGCAGCACCCGGCTCCTGTCACAGTGTAGGAAGTGCAGACACCATTACACGCAGCACCCGGCTCCTGTCACAGTGTAGGAAGTGCAGGCACCATTACACGCAGCGCCCGGCTCCTGTCACAGTGTAGGAAGTGCAAGCACCATTACACGCAGCACCCGGCTCCTGGCACAGTGTAGGAAGTGCAGACACCATTACACGCAGCGCCCGGCTCCTGTCACAGTGTAGGAAGTGCAGGCACCATTACACGCAGCGCCCGGCTCCTGTCACAGTGTAGGAAGTGCAGACACCATTACACGCAGCGCCCGGCTCCTGTCACAGTGTAGGAAGTGCAGGCACCATTACACGCAGCGCCCGGCTCCTGTCACAGTGTACGAAGTGCAGACACCATTACACGCAGCGCCCGGCTCCTGTCACAGTGTAGGAAGTGCAGGCACCATTACACGCAGCACCCGGCTCCTGTCACAGTGTAGGAAGTGCAGGCACCATTACACGCAGCGCCCGGCTCCTGTCACAGTGTAGGAAGTGCAGACACCATTACACGCAGCGCCCGGCTCCTGTCACAGTGTAGGAAGTGCAGGCACCATTACACGCAGCGCCCGGCTCCTGTCACAGTGTAGGAAGTGCAAGCACCATTACACGCAGCACCCGGCTCCTGGCACAGTGTAGGAAGTGCAGGCACCATTACACGCAGCACCCGGCTCCTGTCACAGTGTAGGAAGTGCAAGCACCATTACACGCAGCACCCGGCTCCTGGCACAGTGTAGGAAGTGCAGGCACCATTACACGCAGCACCCGGCTCCTGTCACAGTGTAGGAAGTGCAGACACCATTACACGCAGCGCCCGGCTCCTGTCACAGTGTAGGAAGTGCAGACACCATTACACGCAGCACCCGGCTCCTGTCACAGTGTAGGAAGTGCAGGCACCATTACACGCAGCGCCCGGCTCCTGTCACAGTGTAGGAAGTGCAGGCACCATTACACGCAGCGCCCGGCTCCTGTCACAGTGTAGGAAGTGCAGGCACCATTACACGCAGTACCCGGCTCCTGTCACAGTGTAGGAAGTGCAGGCACCATTACACGCAGCGCCCGGCTCCTGGCACAGTGTAGGGAGTGCAGGCACCATTACACGCAGCGCCCGGCTCCTGTCACAGTGTAGGAAGTGCAGGCACCATTACACGCAGCGCCCGGCTCCTGTCACAGTGTAGGAAGTGCAGGCACCATTACACGCAGCGCCCGGCTCCTGTCACAGTGTAGGAAGTGCAGGCACCATTACACGCAGCGCCCGGCTCCTGTCACAGTGTAGGAAGTGCAGGCACCATTACACGCAGCGCCCGGCTCCTGGCACAGTGTAGGAAGTGCAGACACCATTACACGCAGCGCCCGGCTCCTGTCACAGTGTAGGAAGTGCAGACACCATTACACGCAGCGCCCAGCTCCTGTCACAGTGTAGGAAGTGCAGGCACCATTACACGCAGCGCCCGGCTCCTGTGACAGTGTAGGAAGTGCAGGCACCATTACACGCAGCGCCCGGCTCCTGTCACAGTGTAGGAAGTGCAGACACCATTACACGCAGCGCCCGGCTCCTGTCACAGTGTAGGAAGTGCAGACACCATTACACGCAGCGCCCGGCTCCTGTCACAGTGTAGGAAGTGCAGACACCATTACACGCAGCACCCGGCTCCTGTCACAGTGTAGGAAGTACAGGCACCATTACACGCAGCACCCGGCTCCTGTCACAGTGTAGGAAGTGCAGACACCATTACACGCAGCGCCCGGCTCCTGGCACAGTGTAGGAAGTGCAGGCACCATTACACGCAGCGCCCGGCTCCTGTCACAGTGTAGGAAGTGCAGACACCATTACACGCAGCGCCCGGCTCCTGGCACAGTGTAGGAAGTGCAGGCACCATTACACGCAGCGCCCGGCTCCTGTCACAGTGTAGGAAGTGCAGGCACCATTACACGCAGCGCCCGGCTCCTGTCACAGTGTAGGAAGTGCAGACACCATTACACGCAGCGCCCGGCTCCTGTCACAGTGTAGGAAGTGCAGGCACCATTACACGCAGCGCCCGGCTCCTGGCACAGTGTAGGAAGGGCAGACACCATTACACGCAGCGCCCGGCTCCTGGCACAGTGTAGGAAGTGCAGACACCATTACACGCAGCGCCCGGCTCCTGTCACAGTGTAGGAAGTGCAGACACCATTACACGCAGCGCCCGGCTCCTGTCACAGTGTAGGAAGTGCAGGCACCATTACACGCAGCGCCCGGCTCCTGGCACAGTGTAGGAAGGGCAGACACCATTACACGCAGCGCCCGGCTCCTGTCACAGTGTAGGAAGTGCAGGCACCATTACACGCAGCACCCGGCTCCTGGCACAGTGTAGGAAGTGTAGACACCATTACACGCAGCGCCCGGCTCCTGTGACAGTGTAGGAAGTGCAGGCACCATTACACGCAGCACCCGGCTCGTGTCACAGTGTAGGAAGTGCAGGCACCATTACACGCAGCGCCCGGCTCCTGTCACAGTGTAGGAAGTGCAGGCACCATTACACGCAGCGCCCGGCTCCTGGCACAGTGTAGGAAGTGCAGGCACCATTACACGCAGCACCCGGCTCCTGTCACAGTGTAGGAAGTGCAGGCACCATTACACGCAGCACCCGGCTCCTGTCACAGTGTAGGAAGTGCAGGCACCATTACACGCAGCGCCCGGCTCCTGTCACAGTGTAGGAAGTGCAGGCACCATTACACGCAGCGCCCGGCTCCTGGCACAGTGTAGGAAGTGCAGACACCATTACACGCAGCGCCCGGCTCCTGTCACAGTGTAGGAAGTGCAGGCACCATTACACGCAGCGCCCGGCTCCTGTCACAGTGTAGGAAGTGTAGACACCATTACACGCAGCGCCCGGCTCCTGGCACAGTGTAGGAAGTGCAGGCACCATTACACGCAGCACCCGGCTCCTGTCACAGTGTAGGAAGTGCAGGCACCATTACACGCAGCACCCGGCTCCTGTCACAGTGTAGGAAGTGCAGGCACCATTACACGCAGCGCCCGGCTCCTGTCACAGTGTAGGAAGTGCAGGCACCATTACACGCAGCACCCGGCTCCTGGCACAGTGTAGGAAGTGCAGACACCATTACACGCAGCGCCCGGCTCCTGGCACAGTGTAGGAAGTGCAGGCACCATTACACGCAGCGCCCGGCTCCTGTCACAGTGTAGGAAGTGCAGACACCATTACACGCAGCACCCGGCTCCTGGCACAGTGTAGGAAGTGCAGGCACCATTACACGCAGCGCCCGGCTCCTGGCACAGTGTAGGAAGTGCAGACACCATTAAACGCAGCGCCCAGCTCCTGTCACAGTGTAGGAAGTGCAGACACCATTACACGCAGCGCCCGGCTCCTGGCACAGTGTAGGAAGTGCAGGCACCATTACACGCAGCGCCCGGCTCCTGGCACAGTGTAGGAAGTGCAGACACCATTACACGCAGCACCCGGCTCCTGTCATAGTGTAGGAAGTGCAGGCACCATTACACGCAGCGCCCGGCTCCTGTCACAGTGTAGGAAGTGCAGGCACCATTACACGCAGCGCCCGGCTCCTGGCACAGTGTAGGAAGTGCAGACACCATTACACGCAGCGCCCGGCTCCTGTCACAGTGTAGGAAGTGCAGACACCATTACACGCAGCGCCCGGCTCCTGTCACAGTGTATGAAGGGCAGACACCATTACACGCAGCGCCCGGCTCCTGTCACAGTGTATGAAGGGCAGACACCATTACACGCAGCGCCCGGCTCCTGTCACAGTGTATGAAGGGCAGACACCATTACACGCAGCGCCCGGCTCCTGTCACAGTGTATGAAGGGCAGACACCATTACACGCAGCGCCCGGCTCCTGTCACAGTGTAGGAAGTGCAGGCACCATTACACGCAGCGCCCGGCTCCTGTGACAGTGTAGGAAGTGCAGGCACCATTACACGCAGCACCCGGCTCCTGTCACAGTGTAGGAAGTGCAGGCACCATTACACGCAGCACCCGGCTCCTGTCACAGTGTAGGAAGTGCAGGCACCATTACACGCAGCGCCCGGCTCCTGTCACAGTGTAGGAAGTGCAGACACCATTACACGCAGCGCCCGGCTCCTGTGACAGTGTAGGAAGTGCAGGCACCATTACACGCAGCGCCCGGCTCCTGTCACAGTGTAGGAAGTGCAGGCACCATTACACGCAGCGCCCGGCTCCTGGCACAGTGTAGGAAGTGCAGGCACCATTACACGCAGCGCCCGGCTCCTGTCACAGTGTAGGAAGTGCAGGCACCATTACACGCAGCGCCCGGCTCCTGGCACAGTGTAGGAAGTGCAGGCACCATTACACGCAGCACCCGGCTCCTGGCACAGTGTAGGAAGTGCAGGCACCATTACACGCAGCGCCCGGCTCCTGTCACAGTGTAGGAAGGGCAGACACCATTACACGCAGCGCCCGGCTCCTGTCACAGTGTAGGAAGTGCAGACACCATTACACGCAGCGCCCGGCTCCTGTCACAGTGTATGAAGGGCAGACACCATTACACGCAGCGCCCGGCTCCTGTCACAGTGTAGGAAGTGCAGGCACCATTACACGCAGCACCCGGCTCCTGTCACAGTGTAGGAAGTGCAGACACCATTACACGCAGCGCCCGGCTCCTGTCACAGTGTAGGAAGTGCAGGCACCATTACACGCAGCGCCCGGCTCCTGTCACAGTGTAGGAAGTGCAGGCACCATTACACGCAGCACCCGGCTCCTGTCACAGTGTAGGAAGTGCAGGCACCATTACACGCAGCGCCCGGCTCCTGTCACAGTGTAGGAAGTGCAGGCACCATTACACGCAGCGCCCGGCTCCTGTCACAGTGTAGGAAGTGCAGACACCATTACACGCAGCGCCCAGCTCCTGTCACAGTGTAGGAAGTGCAGACACCATTACACGCAGCGCCCGGCTCCTGTCACAGTGTAGGAAGGGCAGGCACCATTACACGCAGCGCCCGGCTCCTGTCACAGTGTAGGAAGTGCAGGCACCATTACACGCAGCGCCCGGCTCCTGTCACAGTGTAGGAAGTGCAGGCACCATTACACGCAGCGCCCGGCTCCTGTCACAGTGTAGGAAGTGCAGACACCATTACACGCAGCGCCCGGCTCCTGTCACAGTGTAGGAAGTGCAGGCACCATTACACGCAGCGCCCGGCTCCTGTCACAGTGTAGGAAGTGCAGACACCATTACACGCAGCGCCCGGCTCCTGTCACAGTGTAGGAAGTGCAGGCACCATTACACGCAGCGCCCGGCTCCTGTCACAGTGTAGGAAGTGCAGGCACCATTACACGCAGCGCCCGGCTCCTGTCACAGTGTAGGAAGTGCAGGCACCATTACACGCAGCGCCCGGCTCCTGGCACAGTGTAGGAAGTGCAGGCACCATTACACGCAGCGCCCGGCTCCTGTCACAGTGTAGGAAGTGCAGGCACCATTACACGCAGCACCCGGCTCCTGTCACAGTGTAGGAAGTGCAGGCACCATTACACGCAGCACCCGGCTCCTGTCACAGTGTAGGAAGTGCAGACACCATTACACGCAGCGCCCGGCTCCTGTCACAGTGTATGAAGTGCAGGCACCATTACACGCAGCGCCCGGCTCCTGTCACAGTGTAGGAAGTGCAGACACCATTACACGCAGCACCCGGCTCCTGGCACAGTGTAGGAAGTGCAGACACCATTACACGCAGCACCCAGCTCCTGTGACAGTGTAGGAAGTGCAGACACCATTACACGCAGCGCCCGGCTCCTGTCACAGTGTAGGAAGTGCAGACACCATTACACGCAGCGCCCGGCTCCTGTCACAGTGTATGAAGTGCAGGCACCATTACACGCAGCGCCCGGCTCCTGTCACAGTGTAGGAAGTGCAGACACCATTACACGCAGCACCCGGCTCCTGGCACAGTGTAGGAAGTGCAGACACCATTACACGCAGCACCCAGCTCCTGTGACAGTGTAGGAAGTGCAGACACCATTACACGCAGCGCCCGGCTCCTGTCACAGTGTAGGAAGTGCAGACACCATTACACGCAGTACCCGGCTCCTGTCACAGTGTAGGAAGTGCAGGCACCATTACACGCAGCGCCCGGCTCCTGTCACAGTGTAGGAAGTGCAGACACCATTACACGCAGCGCCCGGCTCCTGTCACAGTGTAGGAAGTGTAGGCACCATTACACGCAGCACCCGGCTCCTGTCACAGTGTAGGAAGTACAGGCACCATTACACGCAGCGCCCGGCTCCTGTCACAGTGTAGGAAGTGTAGGCACCATTACACGCAGCGCCCGGCTCCTGTCACAGTGTAGGAAGTGCAGACACCATTACACGCAGCGCCCGGCTCCTGTCACAGTGTATGAAGTGCAGGCACCATTACACGCAGCGCCCGGCTCCTGTCACAGTGTAGGAAGTGCAGACACCATTACACGCAGCGCCCGGCTCCTGTCACAGTGTAGGAAGTGCAGACACCATTACACGCAGCGCCCGGCTCCTGTCACAATGTAGGAAGTGTAGACACCATTACACGCAGCGCCCGGCTCCTGTCACAGTGTAGGAAGGGCAGACACCATTACACGCAGCACCCGGCTCCTGTCACAGTGTAGGAAGTACAGGCACCATTACACGCAGCGCCCGGCTCCTGTCACAATGTAGGAAGTGTAGACACCATTACACGCAGCGCCCGGCTCCTGGCACAGTGTAGGAAGTGCAGGCACCATTACACGCAGCACCCGGCTCCTGGCACAGTGTTGGAAGTGCAGGCACCATTACACGCAGCGCCCGGCTCCTGTCACAGTGTAGGAAGTGCAGGCACCATTACACGCAGTACCCGGCTCCTGGCACAGTGTAGGAAGTGCAGGCACCATTACACGCAGCGCCCGGCTCCTGTCACAGTGTAGGAAGTGCAGGCACCATTACACGCAGCGCCCGGCTCCTGTCACAGTGTAGGAAGGGCAGACACCATTACACGCAGCGCCCGGCTCCTGTCACAATGTAGGAAGTGCAGACACCATTAAACGCAGCACCCGGCTCCTGGCACAGTGTTGGAAGTGCAGGCACCATTACACGCAGCGCCCGGCTCCTGTCACAGTGTAGGAAGTGCAGGCACCATTACACGCAGCACCCGGCTCCTGTCACAGTGTAGGAAGTGCAGGCACCATTACACGCAGCGCCCGGCTCCTGGCACAGTGTAGGAAGTGCAGACACCATTACACGCAGCACCCGGCTCCTGTCACAGTGTAGGAAGTGCAGACACCATTACACGCAGCACCCGGCTCCTGTCACAGTGTAGGAAGTGCAGACACCATTACACGCAGCGCCCGGCTCCTGTCACAGTGTAGGAAGTGCAGGCACCATTACACGCAGCGCCCGGCTCCTGTCACAATGTAGGAAGTGCAGACACCATTAAACGCAGCACCCGGCTCCTGGCACAGTGTTGGAAGTGCAGGCACCATTACACGCAGCGCCCGGCTCCTGTCACAATGTAGGAAGTGCAGACACCATTAAACGCAGCACCCGGCTCCTGGCACAGTGTTGGAAGTGCAGGCACCATTACACGCAGCGCCCGGCTCCTGTCACAGTGTAGGAAGTGCAGGCACCATTACACGCAGCGCCCGGCTCCTGGCACAGTGTAGGAAGTGCAGGCACCATTACACGCAGCACCCGGCTCCTGTCACAGTGTAGGAAGTGCAGACACCATTACACGCAGCGCCCGGCTCCTGTCACAGTGTAGGAAGTGCAGGCACCATTACACGCAGCACCCGGCTCCTGTCACAGTGTAGGAAGTGCAGACACCATTAAACGCAGCACCCGGCTCCTGGCACAGTGTAGGAAGTGCAGGCACCATTACACGCAGCGCCCGGCTCCTGTCACAGTGTAGGAAGTGCAGGCACCATTACACGCAGCGCCCGGCTCCTGGCACAGTGTAGGAAGTGCAGGCACCATTACACGCAGCACCCGGCTCCTGTCACAGTGTAGGAAGTGCAGGCACCATTACACGCAGCGCCCAGCTCCTAGCACAGTGTAGGAAGTGCAGGCACCATTACACGCAGCGCCCGGCTCCTGGCACAGTGTAGGAAGTGCAGGCACCATTACACGCAGCGCCCGGCTCCTGTCACAGTGTAGGAAGTGCAGACACCATTACACGCAGCGCCCAGCTCCTGGCACAGTGTAGGAAGTGCAGGCACCATTACACGCAGCGCCCGGCTCCTGTCACAGTGTAGGAAGTGCAGGCACCATTACACGCAGCGCCCAGCTCCTAGCACAGTGTAGGAAGTGCAGGCACCATTACACGCAGCGCCCGGCTCCTGTCACAGTGCAGGAAGTGCAGACACCATTAAACGCAGCGCCCGGCTCCTGTCACAGTGCAGGAAGTGCAGGCACCATTACACGCAGCACCCGGCTCCTGTCACAGTGTAGGAAGGGCAGACACCATTACACGCAGCGCCCAGCTCCTGTCACAGTGTAGGAAGTGCAGACACCATTACACGCAGCGCCCGGCTCCTGGCACAGTGTAGGAAGTGCAGACACCATTACACGCAGCACCCGGCTCCTGGCACAGTGTAGGAAGTGCAGGCACCATTACACGCAGCGCCCAGCTCCTGGCACAGTGTAGGAAGTGCAGGCACCATTACACGCAGCGCCCAGCTCCTGTCACAGTGTAGGAAGTGCAGACACCATTACACGCAGCGCCCGGCTCCTGTCACAGTGCAGGAAGTGCAGACACCATTAAACGCAGCGCCCAGCTCCTGGCACAGTGTAGGAAGTGCAGACACCATTAAACGCAGCGCCCGGCTCCTGTCACAGTGTAGGGAGTGCAGGCACCATTACACGCAGCGCCCGGCTCCTGTCACAGTGTAGGAAGTGCAGGCACCATTACACGCAGCGCCCAGCTCCTGGCACAGTGTAGGAAGTGCAGGCACCATTACACGCAGCGCCCAGCTCCTGTCACAGTGTAGGAAGTGCAGACACCATTACACGCAGCGCCCGGCTCCTGTCACAGTGCAGGAAGTGCAGACACCATTAAACGCAGCGCCCAGCTCCTGGCACAGTGTAGGAAGTGCAGGCACCATTACACGCAGCGCCCGGCTCCTGTCACAGTGTAGGAAGTGCAGGCACCATTACACGCAGCGCCCGGCTCCTGTCACAGTGTAGGAAGTGTAGGCACCATTACACGCAGCACCCGGCTCCTGTCACAGTGTAGGAAGTGTAGGCACCATTACACGCAGCACCCGGCTCCTGGCACAGTGTAGGAAGTGCAGGCACCATTACACGCAGCGCCCGGCTCCTGGCACAGTGTAGGAAGTGCAGGCACCATTACACGCAGCGCCCGGCTCCTGTCACAGTGTAGGAAGTGTAGGCACCATTACACGCAGCGCCCGGCTCCTGTCACAGTGTAGGAAGTGCAGGCACCATTACACGCAGCGCCCGGCTCCTGTCACAGTGTAGGAAGTGCAGGCACCATTACACGCAGCGCCCGGCTCCTGTCACAGTGTAGGAAGTGCAGACACCATTAAACGCAGCGCCCGGCTCCTGTCACAGTGCAGGAAGTGCAGACACCATTAAACGCAGCGCCCAGCTCCTGTCACAGTGTAGGAAGTGCAGGCACCATTACACGCAGCGCCCGGCTCCTGTCACAGTGTAGGAAGTGCAGGCACCATTACACGCAGCGCCCGGCTCCTGGCACAGTGTAGGAAGTGCAGACACCATTACACGCAGCGCCCGGCTCCTGTCACAGTGTAGGAAGTGCAGGCACCATTACACGCAGCACCCGGCTCCTGGCACAGTGTAGGAAGTGCAGACACCATTAAACGCAGCGCCCAGCTCCTGGCACAGTGTAGGAAGTGCAGGCACCATTACACGCAGCGCCCGGCTCCTGTCACAGTGTAGGAAGTGCAGACACCATTACACGCAGCGCCCGGCTCCTGTCACAGTGTAGGAAGTGCAGGCACCATTACACGCAGCACCCGGCTCCTGGCACAGTGTAGGAAGTGCAGACACCATTAAACGCAGCGCCCAGCTCCTGTCACAGTGTAGGAAGTGCAGGCACCATTACACGCAGCGCCCGGCTCCTGTCACAGTGTAGGAAGTGCAGGCACCATTACACGCAGCGCCCAGCTCCTGTCACAGTGTAGGAAGTGCAGGCACCATTACACGCAGCACCCGGCTCCTGGCACAGTGTAGGAAGTGCAGACACCATTAAACGCAGCGCCCAGCTCCTGGCACAGTGTAGGAAGTGTAGGCACCATTACACGCAGCGCCCAGCTCCTGTCACAGTGTAGGAAGTGCAGACACCATTACACGCAGCGCCCGGCTCCTGTCACAGTGTAGGAAGTGCAGGCACCATTACACGCAGCGCCCGGCTCCTGGCACAGTGTAGGAAGTGCAGGCACCATTACACGCAGCGCCCGGCTCCTGTCACAGTGTAGGAAGTGCAGGCACCATTACACGCAGCACCCGGCTCCTGTCACAGTGTAGGAAGTGCAGGCACCATTACACGCAGCGCCCGGCTCCTGTCACAGTGTAGGAAGTGCAGGCACCATTACACGCAGTACCCGGCTCCTGTCACAGTGTAGGAAGTGCAGGCACCATTACACGCAGCGCCCAGCTCCTGTCACAGTGTAGGAAGTGCAGGCACCATTACACGCAGCGCCCGGCTCCTGTCACAGTGTAGGAAGTGCAGGCACCATTACACGCAGTACCCGGCTCCTGTCACAGTGTAGGAAGTGCAGGCACCATTACACGCAGTACCCGGCTCCTGTCACAGTGTAGGAAGTGCAGGCACCATTACACGCAGCGCCCGGCTCCTGTCACAGTGTAGGGAGTGCAGGCACCATTACACGCAGCGCCCGGCTCCTGGCACAGTGTAGGAAGTGCAGGCACCATTACACGCAGCACCCGGCTCCTGTCACAGTGTAGGAAGTGCAGACACCACTACAAGCAGCGCCCAGCTCCTGTCACAGTGTAGGAAGTGCAGGCACCATTACACGCAGCGCCCGGCTCCTGGCACAGTGTAGGAAGTGCAGACACCACTACAAGCAGCGCCCAGCTCCTGTCACAGTGTAGGAAGTGCAGGCACCATTACACGCAGCGCCCGGCTCCTGGCACAGTGTAGGAAGTGCAGACACCATTAAACGCAGCGCCCAGCTCCTGGCACAGTGTAGGAAGTGCAGGCACCATTACACGCAGCGCCCAGCTCCTGTCACAGTGTAGGAAGTGCAGACACCATTAAACGCAGCGCCCGGCTCCTGTCACAGTGCAGGAAGTGCAGACACCATTACACGCAGCGCCCGGCTCCTGTCACAGTGCAGGAAGTGCAGACACCATTACACGCAGCGCCCGGCTCCTGTCACAGTGTAGGAAGTGCAGACACCATTAAACGCAGCGCCCGGCTCCTGTCACAGTGTAGGAAGTGCAGGCACCATTACACGCAGCGCCCGGCTCCTGTCACAGTGTAGGAAGTGCAGACACCATTACACGCAGCACCCGGCTCCTGTCACAGTGTAGGAAGTGCAGGCACCATTACACGCAGCGCCCAGCTCCTGTCACAGTGTAGGAAGTGCAGGCACCATTACACGCAGCGCCCGGCTCCTGTCACAGTGTAGGAAGTGCAGACACCATTACACGCAGCGCCCAGCTCCTGTCACAGTGTAGGAAGTGCAGACACCATTACACGCAGCGCCCGGCTCCTGGCACAGTGTAGGAAGTGCAGGCACCATTACACGCAGCGCCCAGCTCCTGTCACAGTGTAGGAAGTGCAGGCACCATTACACGCAGCGCCCGGCTCCTGTCACAGTGTAGGAAGTGCAGACACCATTACACGCAGCGCCCGGCTCCTGGCACAGTGTAGGAAGTGCAGGCACCATTACACGCAGTACCCGGCTCCTGTCACAGTGTAGGAAGTGCAGGCACCATTACACGCAGCGCCCAGCTCCTGTCACAGTGTAGGAAGTGCAGGCACCATTACACGCAGCGCCCGGCTCCTGTCACAGTGTAGGAAGTGTAGGCACCATTACACGCAGCGCCCAGCTCCTGTCACAGTGTAGGAAGTGCAGGCACCATTACACGCAGCACCCAGCTCCTGTCACAGTGTAGGAAGGGCAGACACCATTACACGCAGCGCCCGGCTCCTGTCACAGTGTAGGAAGTGCAGGCACCATTACACGCAGCGCCCGGCTCCTGTCACAGTGTAGGAAGTGCAGGCACCATTACACGCAGCGCCCGGCTCCTGTCACAGTGTAGGAAGTGCAGACACCATTACACGCAGCGCCCGGCTCCTGTCACAGTGTAGGAAGTGCAGGCACCATTACACGCAGCACCCGGCTCCTGTCACAGTGTAGGAAGTGCAGGCACCATTACACGCAGCGCCCGGCTCCTGTCACAGTGTAGGAAGTGCAGACACCATTACACGCAGCGCCCGGCTCCTGTGACAGTGTAGGAAGTGCAGGCACCATTACACGCAGCACCCGGCTCCTGTCACAGTGTAGGAAGTGCAGGCACCATTACACGCAGCGCCCGGCTCCTGGCACAGTGTAGGAAGTGCAGGCACCATTACACGCAGCGCCCGGCTCCTGGCACAGTGTAGGAAGTGCAGACACCATTACACGCAGCGCCCGGCTCCTGTCACAGTGTAGGAAGTGCAGGCACCATTACACGCAGCGCCCGGCTCCTGGCACAGTGTAGGGAGTGCAGGCACCATTACACGCAGCACCCGGCTCCTGTCACAGTGTAGGAAGTGCCCATTACACGCAGTGCCCGGCTCCTGTCACAGTGTAGGAAGTGCAGGCACCATTACACGCAGCGCCCGGCTCCTGGCACAGTGTAGGAAGTGCAGACACCATTACACGCAGCGCCCGGCTCCTGTCACAGTGTAGGAAGTGCAGGCACCATTACACGCAGCGCCCGGCTCCTGTCACAGTGTAGGAAGTGCAGGCACCATTACACGCAGCGCCCAGCTCCTGTCACAGTGTAGGAAGTGCAGGCACCATTACACGCAGCACCCGGCTCCTGTGACAGTGTAGGAAGTGCAGGCACCATTACACGCAGCGCCCGGCTCCTGGCACAGTGTAGGAAGTGCAGGCACCATTACACGCAGCGCCCGGCTCCTGTCACAGTGTAGGAAGTGCAGGCACCATTACACGCAGCACCCAGCTCCTGTCACAGTATAGGAAGTGTAGGCACCATTACACGCAGCGCCCGGCTCCTGGCACAGTGTAGGAAGTGCAGGCACCATTGCACGCAGCACCCGGCTCCTGGCACAGTGTAGGAAGTGCAGACACCATTACACGCAGCGCCCGGCTCCTGTCACAGTGTAGGAAGTGCAGGCACCATTACACGCAGCACCCAGCTCCTGTCACAGTATAGGAAGTGCAGGCACCATTACACGCAGCGCCCGGCTCCTGGCACAGTGTAGGAAGTGCAGACACCATTACACGCAGCGCCCGGCTCCTGTCACAGTGTAGGAAGTGCAGACACCATTACACGCAGCGCCCGGCTCCTGTCACAGTGTAGGAAGTGCAGGCACCATTACACGCAGCGCCCGGCTCCTGTCACAGTGTAGGGAGTGCAGGCACCATTACACGCAGCGCCCGGCTCCTGTCACAGTGTAGGAAGTGCAGACACCATTACACGCAGCGCCCAGCTCCTGTCACAGTGTAGGAAGTGCAGACACCATTACACGCAGCACCCGGCTCCTGGCACAGTGTAGGAAGTGCAGACACCATTACACGCAGCGCCCGGCTCCTGTGACAGTGTAGGAAGTGCAGACACCATTACACGCAGCGCCCGGCTCCTGTCACAGTGTAGGAAGTGCAGGCACCATTACACGCAGCACCCGGCTCCTGTCACAGTGTAGGAAGTGTAGGCACCATTACACGCAGCGCCCAGCTCCTGTCACAGTGTAGGAAGTGCAGGCACCATTACACGCAGCGCCCGGCTCCTGTCACAGTGTAGGAAGTGTAGGCACCATTACACGCAGCGCCCAGCTCCTGTCACAGTGTAGGAAGTGCAGGCACCATTACACGCAGCGCCCGGCTCCTGTCACAGTGTAGGAAGTGTAGGCACCATTACACGCAGCGCCCGGCTCCTGTCACAGTGTAGGAAGTGCAGGCACCATTACACGCAGCGCCCGGCTCCTGTCACAGTGTAGGAAGTACAGGCACCATTACACGCAGCGCCCGGCTCCTGTCACAGTGTAGGAAGTGTAGGCACCATTACACGCAGCGCCCGGCTCCTGGCACAGTGTAGGAAGTGCAGACACCATTACACGCAGCACCCGGCTCCTGGCACAGTGTAGGAAGTGCAGGCACCATTACACGCAGCGCCCGGCTCCTGTCACAGTGTAGGAAGTGCAGACACCATTACACGCAGCGCCCGGCTCCTGGCACAGTGTAGGAAGTGCAGGCACCATTACACGCAGCGCCCGGCTCCTGTCACAGTGTAGGAAGTGCAGACACCATTACACGCAGCGCCCGGCTCCTGTCACAGTGTAGGAAGTGCAGACACCATTACACGCAGCGCCCGGCTCCTGTCACAGTGTAGGAAGTGCAGGCACCATTACACGCAGCGCCCGGCTCCTGTCACAGTGTAGGAAGGGCAGACACCATTACACGCAGCGCCCGGCTCCTGGCACAGTGTAGGAAGTGCAGGCACCATTACACGCAGCGCCCGGCTCCTGTCACAGTGTAGGAAGTGCAGACACCATTACACGCAGCGCCCGGCTCCTGTCACAGTGTAGGAAGTGCAGACACCATTACACGCAGCGCCCGGCTCCTGTCACAGTGTAGGAAGTGCAGGCACCATTACACGCAGCGCCCGGCTCCTGTCACAGTGTAGGAAGGGCAGACACCATTACACGCAGCGCCCGGCTCCTGTCACAGTGTAGGAAGTGCAGGCACCATTACACGCAGCGCCCGGCTCCTGTGACAGTGTAGGAAGTGCAGGCACCATTACACGCAGCACCCGGCTCCTGTCACAGTGTAGGAAGGGCAGACACCATTACACGCAGCGCCCGGCTCCTGTCACAGTGTAGGAAGTGCAGGCACCATTACACGCAGCGCCCGGCTCCTGTGACAGTGTAGGAAGTGCAGGCACCATTACACGCAGCGCCCGGCTCCTGTGACAGTGTAGGAAGTGCAGACACCATTACACGCAGCGCCCGGCTCCTGTCACAGTGTAGGAAGTGCAGGCACCATTACACGCAGCGCCCGGCTCCTGTCACAGTGTAGGAAGGGCAGACACCATTACACGCAGCGCCCGGCTCCTGTCACAGTGTAGGAAGTGCAGGCACCATTACACGCAGCGCCCGGCTCCTGTGACAGTGTAGGAAGTGCAGGCACCATTACACGCAGCACCCGGCTCCTGTCACAGTGTAGGAAGTGCAGACACCATTACACGCAGCGCCCGGCTCCTGGCACAGTGTAGGAAGGGCAGACACCATTACACGCAGCGCCCGGCTCCTGTCACAGTGTAGGAAGTGCAGACACCATTACACGCAGCGCCCGGCTCCTGTCACAGTGTAGGAAGGGCAGACACCATTACACGCAGCACCCGTCTCCTGGCACAGTGTAGGAAGTGCAGGCACCATTACACGCAGCGCCCGGCTCCTGTCACAGTGTAGGAAGTGCAGGCACCATTACACGCAGCGCCCGGCTCCTGTCACAGTGTAGGAAGTGCAGGCACCATTACACGCAGCGCCCGGCTCCTGGCACAGTGTAGGGAGTGCAGGCACCATTACACGCAGCACCCGGCTCCTGTCACAGTGTAGGAAGTGCAGGCACCATTACACGCAGCGCCCGGCTCCTGTCACAGTGTAGGAAGTGCAGGCACCATTACACGCAGCGCCCGGCTCCTGGCACAGTGTAGGAAGTGCAGGCACCATTACACGCAGCACCCAGCTCCTGTCACAGTGTAGGAAGTGCAGACACCATTACACGCAGCACCCGGCTCCTGTCACAGTGTTGGAAGTGCAGGCACCATTACACGCAGCACCCGGCTCCTGTCACAGTGTAGGAAGTGCAGGCACCATTACACGCAGCACCCGGCTCCTGTCACAGTGTAGGAAGTGCAGGCACCATTACACGCAGCGCCCGGCTCCTGTCACAGTGTAGGAAGGGCAGACACCATTACACGCAGCACCCAGCTCCTGTCACAGTGTAGGAAGTGCAGGCACCATTACACGCAGCGCCCGGCTCCTGTCACAGTGTATGAAGTGCAGACACCATTACACGCAGCGCCCGGCTCCTGTCACAGTGTAGGAAGTGCAGGCACCATTACACGCAGCGCCCGGCTCCTGGCACAGTGTAGGAAGTGCAGGCACCATTACACGCAGCACCCGGCTCCTGTCACAGTGTAGGAAGTGCAGGCACCATTACACGCAGCGCCCGGCTCCTGGCACAGTGTAGGAAGTGCAGGCACCATTACACGCAGCACCCGGCTCCTGTCACAGTGTAGGAAGTGCAGACACCATTACACGCAGCGCCCGGCTCCTGGCACAGTGTAGGAAGTGCAGGCACCATTACACGCAGCGCCCGGCTCCTGTCACAGTGTAGGAAGTGCAGACACCATTACACGCAGCACCCGGCTCCTGGCACAGTGTAGGAAGTGCAGGCACCATTACACGCAGCGCCCGGCTCCTGGCACAGTGTAGGAAGTGCAGACACCATTACACGCAGCGCCCGGCTCCTGGCACAGTGTAGGAAGTGCAGGCACCATTACACGCAGCACCCGGCTCCTGTCACAGTGTAGGAAGTGCAGGCACCATTACACGCAGCGCCCGGCTCCTGGCACAGTGTAGGAAGTGCAGGCACCATTACACGCAGCGCCCGGCTCCTGGCACAGTGTAGGAAGTGCAGGCACCATTACACGCAGCGCCCGGCTCCTGTCACAGTGTAGGAAGTGCAGGCACCATTACACGCAGCACCCGGCTCCTGGCACAGTGTAGGAAGTGCAGGCACCATTACACGCAGCGCCCGGCTCCTGTCACAGTGTAGGAAGTGCAGGCACCATTACACGCAGCGCCCGGCTCCTGTCACAGTGTAGGAAGTGCAGGCACCATTACACGCAGCGCCCGGCTCCTGTCACAGTGTAGGAAGTGCAGGCACCATTACACGCAGCGCCCGGCTCCTGGCACAGTGTAGGAAGTGCAGACACCATTACACGCAGCGCCCGGCTCCTGGCACAGTGTAGGAAGGGCAGACACCATTACACGCAGCGCCCGGCTCCTGTCACAGTGTAGGAAGTGCAGACACCATTACACGCAGCACCCAGCTCCTGTCACAGTGTAGGAAGTGCAGGCACCATTACACGCAGCGCCCGGCTCCTGGCACAGTGTAGGAAGTGCAGACACCATTACACGCAGCGCCCGGCTCCTGGCACAGTGTAGGAAGTGCAGGCACCATTACACGCAGCGCCCGGCTCCTGTCACAGTGTAGGAAGTGCAGACACCATTACACGCAGCACCCAGCTCCTGTCACAGTGTAGGAAGTGCAGGCACCATTACACGCAGCGCCCAGCTCCTGTCACAGTGTAGGAAGTGCAGACACCATTACACGCAGCGCCCGGCTCCTGGCACAGTGTAGGAAGTGCAGACACCATTACACGCAGCGCCCGGCTCCTGGCACAGTGTAGGAAGTGCAGGCACCATTACACGCAGCACCCGGCTCCTGTCACAGTGTAGGAAGTGCAGGCACCATTACACGCAGCGCCCGGCTCCTGTCACAGTGTAGGAAGGGCAGGCACCATTACACGCAGCGCCCGGCTCCTGTCACAGTGTAGGAAGTGCAGACACCATTACACGCAGCACCCGGCTCCTGGCACAGTGTAGGAAGTGCAGGCACCATTACACGCAGCACCCAGCTCCTGTCACAGTGTAGGAAGTGCAGGCACCATTACACGCAGCACCCGGCTCCTGTCACAGTGTAGGAAGTGCAGGCACCATTACACGCAGCACCCGGCTCCTGTCACAGTGTAGGAAGTGCAGGCACCATTACACGCAGCGCCCGGCTCCTGTGACAGTGTAGGAAGTGCAGACACCATTACACGCAGTACCCGGCTCCTGTCACAGTGTAGGAAGTGCAGACACCATTACACGCAGCGCCCGGCTCCTGGCACAGTGTAGGAAGTGCCCATTACACGCAGCGCCCGGCTCCTGTCACAGTGTAGGAAGTGCAGGCACCATTACACGCAGCGCCCGGCTCCTGTCACAGTGTAGGAAGTGCAGACACCATTACACGCAGCGCCCGGCTCCTGTCACAGTGTAGGAAGTGCAGACACCATTACACGCAGCGCCCGGCTCCTGTCACAGTGTAGGAAGTGCAGGCACCATTACACGCAGCACCCGGCTCCTGGCACAGTGTAGGAAGTGCAGGCACCATTACACGCAGCACCCAGCTCCTGTCACAGTGTAGGAAGTGCAGACACCATTACACGCAGCGCCCGGCTCCTGTGACAGTGTAGGAAGTGTAGGCACCATTACACGCAGCGCCCGGCTCCTGTCACAGTGTAGGAAGTGCAGGCACCATTACACGCAGCGCCCAGCTCCTGGCACAGTGTAGGAAGTGCAGGCACCATTACACGCAGCGCCCGGCTCCTGTGACAGTGCAGGAAGTGCAGGCACCATTACACGCAGCGCCCAGCTCCTGGCACAGTGTAGGAAGTGCAGGCACCATTACACGCAGCACCCGGCTCCTGTCACAGTGTAGGAAGTGCAGGCACCATTACACGCAGCACCCAGCTCCTGTCACAGTGTAGGAAGTGCAGGCACCATTACACGCAGCACCCGGCTCCTGGCACAGTGTAGGAAGTGCAGGCACCATTACACGCAGCGCCCGGCTCCTGTCACAGTGTAGGAAGTGCAGGCACCATTACACGCAGCGCCCGGCTCCTGTCACAGTGTAGGAAGTGCAGGCACCATTACACGCAGCGCCCGGCTCCTGTCACAGTGTAGGAAGTGCAGGCACCATTACACGCAGCGCCCGGCTCCTGTCACAGTGTAGGAAGTGCAGGCACCATTACACGCAGCACCCGGCTCCTGTCACAGTGTAGGAAGTGCAGGCACCATTACACGCAGCGCCCAGCTCCTGTCACAGTGTAGGAAGTGCAGGCACCATTACACGCAGCGCCCAGCTCCTGTCACAGTGTAGGAAGTACAGGCACCATTACACGCAGCGCCCGGCTCCTGTCACAGTGTAGGAAGTGCAGGCACCATTACACGCAGCACCCGGCTCCTGTCACAGTGTAGGAAGTGCAGGCACCATTACACGCAGCACCCGGCTCCTGTCACAGTGTAGGAAGTACAGGCACCATTACACGCAGCGCCCGGCTCCTGTCACAGTGTAGGAAGTGCAGGCACCATTACACGCAGCGCCCGGCTCCTGGCACAGTGTAGGAAGTGCAGGCACCATTACACGCAGCACCCGGCTCCTGTCACAGTGTAGGAAGTGCAGGCACCATTACACGCAGCGCCCAGCTCCTGTCACAGTGTAGGAAGTACAGGCACCATTACACGCAGCGCCCGGCTCCTGGCACAGTGTAGGAAGGGCAGGCACCATTACACGCAGCGCCCGGCTCCTGTCACAGTGTAGGAAGTGCAGGCACCATTACACGCAGCACCCGGCTCCTGTCACAGTGTAGGAAGTGCAGGCACCATTACACGCAGCGCCCGGCTCCTGTCACAGTGTAGGAAGTGCAGGCACCATTACACGCAGCGCCCGGCTCCTGGCACAGTGTAGGAAGTGCAGGCACCATTACACGCAGCACCCGGCTCCTGTCACAGTGTAGGAAGTGCAGGCACCATTACACGCAGCACCCGGCTCCTGTCACAGTGTAGGAAGTGCAGGCACCATTACACGCAGCACCCAGCTCCTGTCACAGTGTAGGAAGTGCAGGCACCATTACACGCAGCGCCCGGCTCCTGGCACAGTGTAGGAAGTGCAGGCACCATTGCACGCAGCGCCCGGCTCCTGTCACAGTGTAGGAAGTGCAGGCACCATTACACGCAGCGCCCGGCTCCTGTCACAGTGTAGGAAGTGCAGGCACCATTACACGCAGCGCCCGGCTCCTGTCACAGTGTAGGAAGTGCAGGCACCATTACACGCAGCGCCCGGCTCCTGTCACAGTGTAGGAAGTGCAGACACCATTACACGCAGCGCCCGGCTCCTGTCACAGTGTAGGAAGTGCAGACACCATTACACGCAGCGCCCGGCTCCTGGCACAGTGTAGGAAGTGCAGGCACCATTACACGCAGCACCCGGCTCCTGTCACAGTGTAGGAAGTGCAGGCACCATTACACGCAGCACCCGGCTCCTGTCACAGTGTAGGAAGTGCAGACACCATTACACGCAGCGCCCGGCTCCTGGCACAGTGTAGGAAGTGCAGACACCATTACACGCAGTACCCGGCTCCTGTCACAGTGTAGGAAGTGCAGACACCATTACACGCAGCGCCCGGCTCCTGGCACAGTGTAGGAAGTGCCCATTACACGCAGCGCCCGGCTCCTGGCACAGTGTAGGAAGTGTAGACACCATTACACGCAGCGCCCGGCTCCTGGCACAGTGCAGGTATACAGTCTCCATGGGCAGCCCGCATCTCTACCACCCCCATAGCGATGAAAATCAGTGGTGTGGACTCAAAACCACACCCCCTCTGATACTCCACACCCCTTTTGTGGCGTGCCTCAGAAATTTCGCACTGGGTGTCACTGGTGCTGCGGTTCTGCATTCATCTATACACATTTTGCGCTGCCATGGGTCAACCCTAGTTCCAATGCGCCCACAATTAGTTTGTGGATGCCTCTGATCTAGGGTTGACCCCTTGCAGGACATCCTGGCTAGTGGTTGGCGGGCATTTTTCTTCAGAGCGGCTACATGTGATGTCATGCAGTTGCTCTGAAAATGGTCCTGATCCATTCCCATCTTGTATGGCCCACCCAGGCAACGCTTGTCTGCCTCCTCCACCTGCCCCCCAAATGGCTTGAACTGTCAATCATCCTTCAAGAATGTGGCCACAATGTGAAGGGTCGTGCACTACGGCAAGTGTGAGTACGCAGACGGCCTGAATGCAGCCGCTGCGTAGGAACAACCCCTTATAGTGTAGAGCACCATGCTACCTATGGGGGTATGGGAGAACACAGCGGGAAGACTTGGGGGTGTCACGATCCGGGTATCTGGACGCCATTACTTGCCTTTCAGATGTCTCCTGAGGCTGGCTCAGCGTTCCAAGGCCGGATTTCATCTGTGTCCACATTCTGCATATCCCTCCTGTCACGCTGAGACGCTGTCACAGCGGCGCTATGTTTGAATCCTGCATGGCGTCTCCTGTCCTCTGCGGCCGGCGCCGCCATTACTGTTATGTTTCCACATGGTTTCCAAACCAGCTTTCACTCCAAGTTCTAACATGGGCGCAGCCATGTTGGATCCAATCACATGTCTCAGCTCCACCAATCCACTGCCTCTGGAAATCTGCATAATTGCCCAGCCAATGCCTGCATTGCTGCAGGTATAAGTATCCTGTGCCTGGGCCAGGAAATGGTCAGTGCTTTGTTTGTCATACCTTGTTCCAGTCTCTCTCCTGTGGTTGTTTTTCCAGGTTCCAGCTCCTGTCTCCAGCATCCACTAAGAGACCCGCAACTGCCTACTATCCTGCGGTGCAGCCTGACTCTGCAGTACTCCGTGGCTGATCCAGCTTCCAGCTTCCAGCTATTAACTCATCTGCTTCCAGCAGCCTGCTTCCAGCAGATTCCAGTATCCTTAAAGTGCCGGTGTTGTTCCAGCGGATTCCTACTTATCAGCAGTATCCACTACCACCGGTAACCATCCTTCAACTCCTCTGTTTCCACGCTCCCTAGCATCTTACAGTTTCCACTCCGTGTATCATCACCTGGCTGGTTCCATCCAGCATTCACTCAGTGACTTTATCACCTGGCTGATCCCACTCAGCATCCACTCCGTGTCTTACCACCTGGCTGGTTCTATCCAGCAAACACAACAGCTGATTCAAGTTACCAGCTTCATCTATTCCATCTACTGGCATGTTCCTTGGTTATCTGCACTACTACAGCCAGGCCTGGTAAGGTTTTTCCATTAAGGACTTTAACAGCTGTTCTTAACCTACCAGTGCTCTGTTACACCTTCCATGGTCAAAGTGTTCCAGGAATATTATTTATTGCCACTGTCATCATTTGCTGTCTGTTGTTACATGGAGTTTGTCAATAAACTTTTAATTTACTTTTACCTGGTTGTCATGGTCACACCTTCGGGTTTCCTTTTAACACTTACATGTCCAGGGGTCTGATTAAACCTCCCCGGTTTAAGTTCCTCTCAGCCCCTACAACTGAGGCTTCCTCCTGTCAGCTAAAACCCTCAGTTGTGACAGTAAGCACTGACCATATGAATCCAGCCGGAGACCAGGATCAAGCGGTTAGGCCGATGCAAGAACTGGCAGCACGACTTGAACATCAGGAGGCTGCACAAGGCCACATCATCCGCTGTCTCCAGGATCTCTCTACGCGGCTGGATGGGATTCAAACGACCCTCTGTGAACCTGACACGTCCGGTGCGTCCACCACAGTGACACCAGCTGTAACCCCACCCACCTTGCCCATTTCCATTCCACGTCTTCATCTTCCAATGCCAGCAAAATTTGACGGATCTCCAAGGTTCTGCAGGGGATTTCTCAACCAATGCGAAATCCATTTTGAGCTTCAACCTGGCAATTTCCCCAGTGACCGTACTAAAATTGCCTATATCATCTCCCTTCTCAGCGGCTCAGCCCTTGACTGGGCATCACCTTTATGGGAGAAGTCTGATCCCCTGCTGTCCTCCTATACTGACTTTGTGGCAACATTCAGGCGCATCTTCGACGAGCCAGGCCGGGTAACCTCTGCTTCATCTGAAATTCTCCGTTTACGCCAGGGAACACGTACTGTGGGACAGTATCTAATACAGTTCCAAATCCTGGCATCCGAACTGGCATGGAACGACGAGGCCCTGTATGCTGCATTCTGGCATGGCTTATCTGAGCGCATCAAGGATGAGTTAGCTACCAGAGACTTGCCCTCTAAGTTGGATGAGCTAATTTCATTATGCACGAAGGTTGATCTACGGTTCAGCGAAAGAGCAATTGAGCGGGGAAGGTCATCCACTCCAAAATCCTCTGCTCCTCCTCCTCGTCAACCGTCTCTGCCTGAAGATGAGCCCATGCAAATTGGTCGTTCCCGTCTATCCCCTGCTGAGCGCCGAAGACGTCTTTCCGAGTTCCTCTGTCTCTACTGTGCAGCTCCGTCTCACGCAATCAATGCCTGTCCCAAACGTCCGGGACTTCAAGTCCTAGCTCGCCAAGGAGAGGGCCAGCTAGGAGTAATGCTCTCCTCTCCATCTCCTCGTGATTGTAATCTCCCAGTCTCGCTTCAAATTGCTCAACGTTACAGGAACGTCATTGCCCTCCTTGATTCCGGAGCAGCTGGGAATTTCATAACCGAAGCTTATGTTAAACGGTGGTCCCTATCCACCGAGAGACTTTCCTCGTCCATCTCCTTGACTGCCGTGGATGGCAGCAAGATATTTGACGCAGTTATTTCTCTAAGGACTCTACCAGTTCGTCTGAGAGTGGGAGTTCTTCATGCAGAATTTATTTCCTTCCTAGTGATTCCAAGAGCCACACATCCAGTGGTTTTGGGCCTTCCATGGCTCCGCCTCCACAATCCATCGATTGACTGGATGACTACGCAGATACTAGCATGGGGTCCCTCCTGTGCTGAGACCTGTTTGTCCAAAGTGCTTCCTGTTTGTTCTTCTTTCCCCAGGTCGTCTGATGTTCCACCTCCTCCATATCAAGACTACACGGACGTGTTCAGTAAAGCTTCTGCTGATATCCTTCCTCCTCATAGAGAATGGGACTGCCCAATTGATCTCATTCCAGGGAAGGTTCCACCTCGAGGCTGAACTTATCCGTTGTCTCTGCCTGAGACGCACTCCATTGATAAAGCTAAATATTTATCGTATATAATACCCTTTATGAGGTCTAAGAACACTGTACGCTATTTGTGTATGAAGTACCGTAAGGGTACGCTAGTTGCGTAACAATCGCTTTGCCGTGATCGAGACGCTCAAGCGTCACGTTCACTCACGGCCAAGAGATCACAGGCAGGCACGTTATTGGCTGTTAACTAAAGTAATGATTCGCTATAGCGTAGCGAACGCTCGGGACCACGAGGAGATCACCAGCGGAGCTGACGCTCACTATATTAAACCTTTGTATCTAAACCATAAACAGTGTATTGTGCAGTAAAACCTTAGTGTAATGTTAGAGAGTAAATGCAACACAGTATAACCTTATTACCTTTAAAGCTGTTCGAGCGTCACTGACGCTCTGAGATTACTTAATACTATAAGAAATACACAGATACCGTGCTCAGGGTCCAACGCCTAAATATATATTTTGAATGCTATACTTGCAAAAGAGTTAAACACAATACAAGTCATACACTACAATATAACATAGACTACCTAACCAGATAACTACACAGGAAATACAATACAATACAATTTAAGGGAAAATGAGTGAGAAAGAGAAGGAGAGAGAGAGAGAGAAATTGAGAGAGATTGGCCCACAATAACAAGAAGATCAATATAGTTGCGGAGAAACACTTACGCACAAGGGGAAACGATCGCATGCGCCTCGATATCCAGCTCCCGATTATCAGCAATGAGAACCGTTGAAGAGAGTGAACTGGATATGGTCGGCCTGCCTATTTATGCCCCACACACAATGCAATTCAATGGTCCCTACAATCTTATTGTTCATTGGACACAGGAATTCGGCTTCGCATTATAACAAAAGGTCATAGGTTGATTCATACAGGTGGGCTGTGACTATTTCCAACAGCTCAGGTGGGAGGGAAACTGGGTTTCCCGCCGCATGGGTAATAAAGTGCAAATAAAGTAAATGTTCATAAACTTCTTATGTCCATAACTATTCGCACGAGCGATTGATCTGCTTCAAACCAACACCGGAATATTTCTAATTAAATATTCTTCCGATGGATACTAAACACCACTGTATTACTCCTGTCTGACCCTTCGTATCAAACAAAGAGGGATTTCTCTGTTCATGAACATTCTATATTAACCAAACTTGCAGAATCTATCAAAGGGACCATGATCTACAAAATACATTATATAGTGAAAATATGTAATGATTGAGTCGCACGCTACGATCGCATAAACTCTACCGTAAATACGCATACCATGCGCCTGCGGGTGCCCGCGACTGTGAGTATGCGCACGTACGGGAGAGCGTACGCATGCGCAGCACGGACCTGTGTGAGGTGCAAATATGGTAGTGTGCATAGAGATATTTTTCTGACTTTGACAGTCCACCCTTTGGCAGTCAACAATAACTGCCACTTCCTGAAAACATTTCAAAAGGAGAAAAATATATGTTAGGGGTTAATACATTTACATGGTTGGGTAAGGGAGGAGAGGAGATGGTAGGAAAAGGGTATGACCTAGTGAGATAGCAGAAGCATGTGTGTATGAATCCGTGCTTGGGGGTCATGTATCATCGTGCCGTACGTGTTTTAAATCAAGCTTCGAGGTATTGCGAAGTATACATGTGAATTCCTTCTTATCCCGTGGTACGGGTCTGTGGATGGGCTGTCAAACTTTACCGAGCTCTTTTTGGCTTTGGTTGTAACAAAATGGGGGAGCACATTTTAGTTGATGATACATGAATGGGGGAGATATGTGATTGCTGATATCTGTGCCTGTATTCCCTATCGACTATGTGTGTCATTACCTGAGGGTTGTAGAAATGAAGAAAAGACATAATTACGGTAAATGCGGTGGTATTCTATGTCAGGTAAATGTACAGTCGTCGATTGAGGTCTTGTTTGGTGTCTGTTGAATGCAGTCTTCTTTGTGCTTTTGCCCATAAGGTGCGAGCAAAAGCTGTCAATGTCCATAGATTTACAAAAGTGTTGGGCTAGCGTAATTTTAAAATTTCTAGGGAAACTGGGGATCCTTGGCATAGTTCATCAAAAATCTGTGTATCAGGTTGTCAAACTTCTTCTTTAATCCCTCTGTTGTCTGTATATCGGCTCATCAAATTCCTCGTCCAAGTGGGTCTTGTTACCTTGGAGAAAACGGAAAAACAGGTGAAAGAAACGGACCGTAGAAATCGCATTTTCATCACATCATTGTTTCTACATTTGGGTCATAAATCAAGTCCAGGTTAATTACAGTTTCCTCACTCCTTAAACTCATTACCCTAGTATGATGATTGCACTTCATTAAAGCCTGACCGCATCTAAATATCAATCCAATCGATATGACAACACCTAAGATACATAGGAGAAACTTCCCAACATCCATTATGACTCCTTGAGCCCAGTCTCCTAAACCAGAAAACCAATTTCGCGGGTTCAACCATGACACCCAATCAGTCAGCTCATTACCTACAGCAGCAAGAGTGAGATTGTGTCTCCTGCGAAATTCCCACTTCAATTGGAGAATATCGTCCATCTTTTGGTCTATGACCTCGACCGGATCCTCGGTGCTATTCGTAATATATGTGCAACATTTCACGCCGTATTGTGTTGCCAGTGTGACACAATATCCGCCTGTCACTGCTGTGAGGTAATTGAGAACCATCCTATGCTGTACCAGTTCTGTTTTGTAAGCCTGGAGTTCTCTTCCAGTATACCTAAACGTGTCATCATACATTTCAGTGATATTATCTAACAAATTGGCGAGCGCAGAAATGTATTTATAATTCAGCACTCCTCTAGCGGTGCGGGTGAAATCTAACGCGATTAAGAATTGAATCCCAGTGGATTCACTTATCAGATCAGAGGCCGGATGCTCTGTCTTCTCTATCAGGTGCCTTTTAACAACGTGCTCGTAATGGGTGTGAGTATAAGGAGCTTGGGCACCACGGTGTATGTCTTTCATTTTGTCATGTGATACAGTCATTACTTCAGGCAGTACTTTTCCAATATAACACAATCCTTCAGAGTTTGGGGCAAGCCACTTGTACGCCTTTCTCCCGCATATGAAATATGCATCATCGGGGAGAACATATGGGACGGAGTAGGACATAACCATATTACACACCTTCCATGTGAAATCTCCTAACCCTAATTCTTCCATCTGCTTAGTACACGTATCAGGTTGTACGATATGTGCACAGTATCCTGGTGATACCTCTCCAACTCTAGTAACCCTATTTCCTAAGGTATACCTATACTGGAAAGATTTTCCTCTACTGGCTATGTGGCGTACAAGCTCTGTATCTGTAGGCATTCTATCTGCTCTATGCGAAAAGGTCATGGTGTGGTTACTCCATGACACTTCCCAATTTCCCGGCTTTCGGGGATTGGAGATGTTGAAACATAATAGGGACCTATCCACATGGTATTGGTGGAGCTTCAAACTAGGAGGGCTGGAGATATTAAACCTCCGGTCCACCGGTCTCCCACCATTTAACTCAAGTACCTCCTCTATCGTTAAAGGAAATGGTACTAGCCCTGATTTGCTATGACCCTGAGGTACTTGAGAGCATACCCAACAATCCGTTTTGTTTAACACATTACCCACTAAGGAGTGATAGTCACTCAATGGATGCCGGTCCATATGGATATTAAAACTGGATTGGCATTTCTTAATGCACCCATCCTCAATGACATTGTTACAGAGCCTACAGATACAGTTTTCTTCAGCTAACAATCCTTCACAATTCCTTCTATGGTCAATGCTATCGGATCGTTTTCTGATACTCGCCTTTACTTGTTGGTTAAGTTGTTCTTGGAAAACTACGCCTCCATCTTTATCATCAGAACCCATTCCAGAACCTCTCTCGACCTCCATGGTACTCTCGCCGGAACAGACTGCTCTGGTCAACATCATGGTCAACAGGAAAATCCGGATCACAGTCTCTTGGGGCAAGTCCATCTTATAGGAGGAGACGAAGAAAAATGAGAGGGGGAAAAAAATAATTGAGGGAGATGGGATGGGAAATTGGAGAAAAACAATAAAAGGGAACAGGGGATCGACAACTGCTTTTGGTCTTGTGATTTTCAATGCTCAGGTGCCGCCTCAGTCCTCCTGGAACAGACACTCTAGTGATACAACCTCTACCGTCTGTTCCTTATCACAGGACTTCTCTGGATCAACGACCTTCTTACAGTGGGACGAATGAACCCAAGTCTCTCTCTCAGCAACCTTCAATGCTGTAGTGCTAGTCAATAAGACCTGGTATGGTCCTTCCCATCTGTCAATAAGGCAACCTGAGCGTAGAAAATTCCGTATCATTACATAATCCCCAGGTTCAATGTCATGACAATTACTATCTGGTAAATCAGGAATCACTAACTTCAGATTATCATTTTGATTCCTCAACTGTTTACTCATGTTAATCAAGTATTTTACAGTTACTTCATTGTTACACTTCAAATCATCCTAAGGGGTTAATCATAACATGCGGTTGTCGACCAAACAAGATTTCAAAGGGAGACAGATTAAGAGGGGACCTGGGAGTGGTTCTGATGCTGTACAGTACAATGGGTAAAGCTTCTGGCCATGTCAATCCTGTCTCTGCCATCACTTTACTCAGTTTATTTTTAATAGTGCTGTTCACTCTTTCCACTTTCGCACTCGCCTGTGGACGGTATGGAGTATGCAGCTTGCTATCAATTCCCATCAATTTACACATTCCTTGAAAGACATCACCTGTAAAATGGGTACCCCTATCACTTTCGATAATTCTAGGGATACCATATCTACATACAAATTCCTGCACAATTTTCTTCGCAGTAAACATAGCGGTATTTGTGGCCGCTGGAAATGCTTCGACCCAATTTGAGAAAACATCTATACAAACAAGTACATATTTCAAATTTCGACAAGGGGGTAATTGAATGAAGTCAATCTGTATTACCTGGAAAGGGCCGCCGGCAGGTGGGATATGGGATGGTTCTGTAGGTATTGCCTTTCCAATATTCTTTCTCAAACAGGTAAGGCACGACATAGCTCTTTTACTCGCATGAGAGGAGAATCCTGGGGCGCACCAATATGCTCTTACCAACTTGCACATCCCTTCCTTGCCTAGATGAGTCAGCCCGTGAGCTGCCTCAGCCAAACATGGAAGGTATGTTCTGGGGGCCACCGGTTTACCTTGTCCATCCGTCCAGAGTCCTGAGGACTCCTGGCCATATCCCTTTGCCTTCCAGACTGCCTTTTCCTGTGTGGAACACAAATTTTGCATCTCACACAACTTCTGTGTGTTGATGGTATTAAATACCATCAGTTGTGTGGTGTCTGTCTGTCTGGGGGTAGCAGCTGCTAACTTAGCTGCTTCGTCTGCTCGGCTGTTACCAAGCGATACTGGGTCTTGGCTATATGTATGTGCTTTACATTTGATAACAGCCACTCTGTCGGGTTCCTGTATCGCTGTTAGAAGCCTTTTTATGTGAGCTGCATGCGCTACCGGTGTACCAGCTGCCGTCATGAAATTTCTGAGGCGCCATAGGGCTCCGAAATCATGGACTACCCCGAATGCGTATCTAGAATCGGTGTAGATATTGGCTGATTTGCCCTTAGCCAATTCACATGCTCTGGTTAGGGCGACCAGTTCAGCAACCTGGGCTGAGTGAGGTGGGCCTAGCGGTTCCGCTTCTATGGTGCCTTGGTCATCTACGACTGCGTATCCAGTACACAAGTCTCCCGAGTCTGACTGTCTATGACAACTACCGTCCGTGTAGAACGTAAGTTCTGCATCTTCCAGTGGGTTGTCACTGATGTCAGGCCTTGCGGTAAAATTTTGGGTCAAATATTCTATACAATCATGAGTGTCTTCCTTTGTATTAACTCCTCCTTCCCCAGTACTCTCATCCTCCACCCTTTGGGTCTGTCCAGACACACTTGGGAGATATGTTGCAGGATTTAATGCACTGCATCTCCTTATGGTGATGTTTAGTGCCAATTCCCGTCTTGTAAACCGCGCTGATGAGACGTGCCTGGTTTGGGCAGAATTTAACAAGGCTGACACTGCATGCGGTGTATGAATTGTGAGGTTGTGACCTAGCACGACGTCTTCGCTTTTCGTTACTAGCAATGCTATCGCAGCAACGCTTCGCAAGCATGTGGGGAGGGATCGCGCTACCGTGTCTAGCTGAGCGCTGTAATATGCTACTGGCCTGCTGGCATCACCGTGCTTTTGGGTTAGTACGCCTGCCGCGCAACCAGCACTTTCTGTCCGTATAGTTCAAAGGGTTTCCCATAGTCCGGCATACCTAATGCTGGTGCCTGCGTTAGGCACTGTTTAAGTCTCTCAAATGCTGCCTCAGACTCGTCTGTATGCGAAATCCGATCAGGTTTGTTTGAGGAGACCATTTTCTGCAAAGGTAACGCTAAAATGGAAAACCCTGGGATCCAATTACGGCAATACCCACACATTCCTAAAAATGTTCTGATTTGTTGCTGGGTTTGTGGCAGAGTCATGTCTCTAATTGCTTGAATTCTATCAGCGGTCAGGTGTCTCAGTCCTTGTGTTAAACAGTGTCCCAAATATTTTACCTTAGTTTGGCATAATTGCAACTTGTCTTTGGAAACCTTGTGTCCTGTGTCTGAAAGATGAAACAGGAGCTGTTTCGTATCCTTCAGGGATGCCTCCAATGAATCAGAACACAGTAGTAGATCATCCACGTACTGTATTAATACTGATCCACTCACTGGTTGGAAAGACTGTAAACAATCATGCAAAGCCTGAGAAAATATACTTGGGCTATCTATGAATCCTTGTGGTAATCGAGTCCATGTGTATTGGACTCCTCTGTATGTAAATGCGAACAAATATTGACTGTCAGGGTGCAGAGGTACCGAAAAGAAAGCGGAGCAGAGGTCAATAACAGTGAAAAATTTCGCAGTGGGAGGGATTTGCATTAGGATGACAGCTGGATTTGGCACTACGGGGAACTGACTCTCAACTATTTTGTTAATCCCCCTTAGATCCTGCACTAGCCGGTAACCCCTCCCCCCACTCTTTTTCACAGGGAAGATGGGACTATTAGCAGTGCTGGACGTTCTTACCAGAATGCCCTGTTGTAGCAAGCGCTCTATTACTGGGTAAACTCCTAACTCCACCTCTGGCTTCAGAGGGTACTGTGGGATTTTTGGAGCTATCCTACCATCTTTTACTTGTACAACTACCGGAGCTACGTTTGCCATTAATCCAGTGTCCTGTCCATCTTTAGTCCAAAGTGACTCTGGTATCTGAGATGTCATTTCTTCTACTTGGGAGGGAGTCCTATTTGTCATAGTGGTATGTGACATTAATTTTGACGGGGAGTCTAACATGTCTCGTACTTCCTGAGCGTGATTCTCAGGTATGTCCAAGAATACACCTTCAGGAGTACAATAAATGACGCACCCCATTTTACACAGTAAGTCTCTTCCCAGGAGATTGGTCGGTGCCGATGCAGCCAGCAAAAAGGAATGCTTGGTATGTAAAGGCCCTATTGTAATCTCTGCTGGTTTGCTAACAGGGTAATGCTGGACTACTCCTGTTACTCCCACGGCTGGAATTGTCCTACCAGTGGTCCTCATGCCCACTGTCGAATTTATCACTGATTTGGCCGCCCCTGTGTCTACAAGAAAGTTTAATGATTTACCAGCTACATTGATTGCAATTTCTGGTTCACTTCTGACAATGCTAAATTCCATTGACAATGCTAAATTCCTTTGTCGTATAAACAACCCTTTATGAAGCTAAGAACACTGTACGCTGTTTACTTAAGAAGTACCGTAATGGTACGCTAGTTGCGTAACGATCGCTCAGCCGTAGGCGAGACGCTCAGGCGTCACGTTCGCTCACGGCCCAGGGATCACAGGACACGTTATTGGTTATGTCTAGGGGAAAGATTCGCTGTAACGTAGCGTACGCTAGAGACCACGAGGAGGTCACCAGCGATGCAGACGCTCACAACACTATACCTTTATGTTAAACCTTATACCGATGAAACACACAGAATACCTTAATGTGAGTACAGGGTGTAAATGCAACCTTGTGTAACCTGACTAACTACAAAGCTGATTGAGCGTCACCGACGCTCAAGTGAACACTTAACACTATAGTAAATACACTGATACTGGTTTAGGTTTCCAAAGCCTATTAACTGTATTATATCTAATATATTTGTAAAAGGGGATAACAGTACATATGATACGCTACAATATAACAGAGACCTCCTAACCACAGAACTAAACAATAAATACAATAAGACAATACTACGCTGACCTAAATGAAATACAATACAATACTATAATACTATAAGGTATTTAAGAGAAAAGAGGAGAGAGAGAGATAGAGAGAGAGAGAGATTGGCTCGCAGAAAGACAATGATTATGGAGAGAACTTACGCACAAAGGGTATGATCGCCAGCGCCTCGATATCCAGCTCCCGATTATCAGCAGATAACCGTTGATGAGAGAGTGAGTTTGGATATGGTCGGCCTGCCTATTTATGCCCCACACACAATGCAATCTCCTAGTCCCTACAATCCCATTGTCCATTGGCCGAAGGAATTCGGCCCTGCATCATAACAAAAGGTCATAGGGTGATTCATACAGGTGGGCTGTGACGATTTCCAACAGCTCAGGTGGGTGGGAAACTGGGTTTCCCGCCGCATACCTGAGTATGTGTAAATCATAGAAATGGACATAAACTTCTTATGTCCATAACTATTCGCACGAGCGATTAATACGCTCCAAACCAACACCGGAATATTGCTAATTAAATACTCTTCCGATGGGTACCAAACACTGCAGTATGATTCCTGTTAGACCCTTCGTACGATGCAAAGAGGGATTCCTCAGCTCTGGGACATTGTACTTTAACCAAACTTACAGAAACTATCAAAGGGATCATGATCTATAAACTACATTAATTGTGAACATTTGTAACTAATGAGTCGCACGCTACGATCACATAAACTCTACCGTAAATGCGCATACTGCGCGTGCGAGTGCACGCTATTGCGGGTATGCGCTTCCACGGGAGAGCGTACGCATGCGCAGCACGGACCAGTGTGCGGTGCAAATATGGCAACGTGCATTGAGACATTTTTCTGACTTTGACAGTCCACCCTTTGGCAGTCAATAATAACTGCCACAAAACATTTAAGGAGAAAAATGTAAGTCAGGGGTTAATTGATTTCCATGGTTGGGTAGGGGAGGAGAGAGGAGAAGGTGTGAAGAGGGTATGACCTAGTGAGAAAGCAGAAGCATGTGTGTATGAGTCCATGTTTGGAGGGTCATGTATCATCGTGCCGTACGTGTGGTAAATCAAGCTTCGAGGTATTGCGAAGTATACATTTAAATTCCTTCTTATCCTGTGGTACAGGTCTGTGGATGGGCTGTCAAACTTTACCGAGCTCATTTCGGCTGTGGTTGTAACAAAATGGGGATGCACATTTTAGTTGATGATACATGAATGGGGGAGGTATGTGGTTGCTGATATCTGTGCCTGAATTCCCTATCGTCTATGTGTGTCATTACCTGAGGGTTGTAGAGATGAAGATAAAGAACACTTATGGAAAATGCAATGATATTCTATGTCAGGGAAATGTACATTCGTCGATTGAGGTCTTGATTGGTGTCGGTTGATTGGAGTCTTCTTCTTTGTGCTTTTGCTCATAAATCGTGAGTAAAGCAAACAACGTCCATGGATTTACAAAAATGTTGGGCTAGCGTGATTTTAAAGTTCCTAGGGAAACTGGGGTACCCATGGCATTGTCCATCAAAATCTTGTATATCAGGTCGTCTGCTCTTCTTCTTTCCATCTTTCCGTTGTTGGCCCCTTGGCTCATCAAATCCTTCGTCTACGTGGGTCTTGGTACCTCGGAGGAAAACATAGAAATGGGTGAAAGACGGACCGTATACTCATTACATCATTACGTCATGGTTTCTAGCATTGGGTCATAAATCAAATCCAGGTTAATTACAGTTTCCTCACTCTTCAAGCTCATCACTTTCGTACTTTGTTTACACCTCATCAAAGCCTGCCCGCATCTAAATATCAATCCAAACGATATAACGACACCCAAAATACACAGTAGAAACTTTCCAACATCCATTATGACTCCTTGAGCCCACTCTCCCAAACCGGAGAACCAATTTCGCGGGTTCAACCATGACACCCAACCAGTCAGCTCATTACCTACAGCAGCAAGGGTGAGATTGTGTTTTCGACGAAATTCCCACTTTAATTGCAGAATATCATCCATCTTTTGGTCTATGACCTCTACCGGATCCTCGGTGCTATTGGTGATATACGTGCAACACTTTATGCCGTACTGTGTTGCCAATGTAACACAATATCCGCCTGTTACTGCTGTAAGATAATTAAGAACCATCCTATGCTGAACTAGTTCTGTTTTGTAAGCTTGAAGTTCTCTTCCAGTGTATCTAAACGTGTCATCATACATTTCAGTGATATTATCTAACAAATTGGCGAGTGCGGAAATGTATCTATAATTCATCACTCCTCGAGCGGTACGAGTGAAATCTAACGCTACCAGAACCTGAATCCCGGTGGATTCATAGATAAGATCAGAGGCCGGATGCTCTAACCTTTCTGACAGTTGTCTTTTAACTCGGTGTTCGTAATGAGTGTGAGTATAAGGAGCTTGGGCACCACGGTGTATGTCCTTCATTTTGTCATGTGTTACAGTCATCACTTCAGGCAATACTTTTCCAATATAACACAATCCTTCAGAGTTTGGGGCAAGCCACTTGTACGCCTTTCTCCCACATATGAAATATGCATCATCGGGGAGAACATATGGGACGGAGAAGGACATGACCATGTTACAAACCTTCCAGGTGAAATCTCCTGACCCTAATTCTTCCATCTGCCTAATGCACGTATCGGTTTGTACGATATGTGCACAGTATCCTGGTGATACCTCTCCAACTCTAGTAATCCTATTTCCTAAGGTATATCGATACCGGAAAGATTTTCCTCTACTGGCTATGTGGCGTACGAGCTCTGTATCTGTAGGCATTCTATCTGCTCTGTGTGAAAAGGTCATGGTAAGGTTGCTCCATGACACTTCCCAATTTCCCGGTTTTCTGGGATTGGAGATGTTAAAACATATGAGGGACCTATCCACATGGTATTGGTGGAGCTTCAAACTAGGAGGGCTGGAGATGTTAAACCTCCGGTCCACCGGTCTCCCACCACTTAGCTCAAGTACCTCCCCTAACGTTAAAGGAAATGGTACTAGCCCTGATTTACTGTGACCCTGAGGTACTTGAGAGCATACCCAACAATCTGTTTGGTTTAACACGTTACCCACTAAGGAGTGATAGTCACTCAATGGATGCCGGTCTATATGGATATTAAAACTAGATTGGCATTTCTTTATGCATCCATCTTCAACCAGATTATCACAGAGCCTACAGATACAATTTTCCTCAGCTAACAATCCATCACAATTTCTTCTATCGGATCGTTTTCTGATACTCGCCTTTGCTTGTTGGATTGGTTGATCTTGGAAAACTACGCCTCCATCATCATAATCGGAACCCATTCCAGAACCTCTCTCGACCTCTATGGTACTCTCGCCGGAATAGACTGCCCTGGTCAACATCATGGTCAACATCAAAATCCGGATCACAGTCTCTTTGGGCAAGTCCATCTTTGAGGAGGAAATGGAGAAGATTGAGAAGGGGGAAACAGAAATTTTAAGGGAGAGGGGATGGGAAGTGGAGAAAACAATAAAAGGGAGAGGGGAGTCGACAGCTGCTTTCGGTCTTCAAGGCTCAGGTGCCGCCTCAGTCCTCCTGGAACAGACACTCTAGTGATACAACCTCTACCGTCTGTTCCTTATCACGGGACTTCTCTGGATCAGCAACCTTCTTGCAGTGGGATGAATGGACCCAAGTCTCTCTCTCAGCAACCTTCAATGCTGTGGTGCTAGTCAATAAGACCTGGTATGGTCCTTCCCATCTATCAATAAGACAACCCGTTGACACGACCTCACCTATCCCTCCGCTAGGGGCTTTCACTAATCTCGTGGGTGTCGCTGTGCCTACTGTGGTCTCTGCTATGGTGGCTGCAAGAGAGAGAGCTGAAATTGTTGCTGAATCGTCTTCTTGATCACACTCCTGAGGAAGGTTCAAAACAGGGTACATCTTGCACGGGTTAATACTTGCATGAGTTATTTGGTTAACATCATTAACATTTACAGTGTTACTAAGAGTTTGTGTTTTACAACCCAGTGCGTTTCTCTCCGCAATCAACTTTTCTCCTGCAATGTATGGTGGGGGAGGAGCTGTGGCAATCAACTTCCTGACTGCCCCAGATCCTGCCGCCAGAGCCAAACCTCTCTGTATCTCACCTTCCTGGTGCCATAACTGTAAATAATCATGATGCTGAATTCGTCTCTTTGCTGATTTTACGAGACATATCCTCCTCCTTAAATTTTGTAACACTTCTGGACTGAAGCTACCTATTCTTGGGAATTTGTCCCTGTCTTGTACAGTCATTCTCTCCCATTCATCACATAAAGATTCGGTGTGAATTCCATATTTTTCACACATTACATATCGTGCCGACCCAACTGGTCGGTTCACAGAATCAACCTGAACCAGGGTTGATCGCCCCCTACCTGAGCAACTGGCCCCCATAGTCTGCAGGTGTTGCTTAGTCCTCCTTGGATCTCTGTATCAAGGTTTTCAGCAAGCCTTTTCAGACAACCAAATTACTCCACAGTAGGCCGGCGGTGGCGGTTTACCGAGTACCCCACTCACTCGCCCACCTCGACCAATACGACCTGATCACACCGACGTGGTGCTGGCGTACTCGATACAGGGCCCCTATGGAACCTTCAGTTTACTGGAACATATGAGGGTTACCCGCAGGACACTTACTCTTTCCAGTAAAGGTGGGGTTGTTAGATAGTTCCTGAGTGACCAGCGAACTTCCCTTCCAAAAATAAAAAATTACACAAATCACGTCAGAATGTACAAATAGCGTTTGTGACCACTTTACTCTAATGGTATTAGGTCAGATCACTAACTACTGCACACAATTACGTGCGGTCCAATCGTTCAGTACACGAGCACTACTTGTCATGTACTGAAAGACCAATGGAATCGATGTTTCCGGCCGCGATTCCTTCAGCAAGAGCTTATGGCCTATATGGGTTCTGCACCAACACCCCAGGCGTTGTGCCACTGGACTTTTATAGCGGACCTTTTACCTTACGACCTCCTGGTCTTGTTACCTTATGACCTCCTGGTCTTGTTACCTTATGGTCCGCTATACTCTAATGCTCAAATATTATTTAACCAGGGATGCCTCCCTGGCCACCGTATATGTCACTTACACGTATGTCCCTTGACGAGTACCCGGCTTTCCTTTTGGTTCCACCTTAAAGTTATATAAACTTTTGTATACAAAACACACTCACTCAACACATGTACACTTTGTTTCTATATCTATTTCTGCGCAGAAATTGTCTTCAGGCCAAGAGTGTTACCAATTAGGAGCAGGATCTGTTAAACTAAATTTCAGATTTTCTAAAAACAGATTTGCGTTATTTTCCGCTTCGCGTTATCTACCGCTGTGCGCTAATTATCGCTTTGCGCTAATTCAACTTTTTCGTGACTTGAGCTACGTGAGCGTAACCGGACGCTACGTTGCGTAATGAACGCTGCGTGCGTCTGCCTTTGGATTGCGTACGCTAGTCTTTGTTAGCGACACGTGTACGCAATGCAAAGGATCCACCGTAACACAATATATTTATTTATCAATGTAGGTGATCCCTGATCATCTACAGCAATCCACACTGACTGCCTTGTATCTCAGACAAACCGTGTGTTTGTTCTATACTTTAACTATCACCTCTACTATTAAATAACAGCAAATCTCTTTTTAGCACTTTCTATCAACTATAAAATTTGGCAAACAGGAATAGTGATATACGAAAAAATGAAATACACAAGTGAAAAGAAATGCAGGTATGTATGCGTACGCAAGACAAAAGAAAAATAAACAGTTTTAAAAAGACACAAGCGTTTTGTTCTTACTTCCGGTTACCGGGTTCCTTCAGCACTCTTTATCTAAGCGAAGCAGACGCTTATCCCGTCAGCACTGTGAGACAACCTCCCACCCTTTGCTGGAGGGATAATGTCTGCTGATCTACCTAGTGCAGATGTGAAAAGGACCGGACGAGCCCGCAATTGACAATGCTAAATTCCTTTGTCGTATAAACAACCCTTTATGAAGCTAAGAACACTGTACGCTGTTTACTTAAGAAGTACCGTAATGGTACGCTAGTTGCGTAACGATCGCTCAGCCGTAGGCGAGACGCTCAGGCGTCACGTTCGCTCACGGCCCAGGGATCACAGGACACGTTATTGGTTATGTCTAGGGGAAAGATTCGCTGTAACGTAGCGTACGCTAGAGACCACGAGGAGGTCACCAGCGATGCAGACGCTCACAACACTATACCTTTATGTTAAACCTTATACCGATGAAACACACAGAATACCTTAATGTGAGTACAGGGTGTAAATGCAACCTTGTGTAACCTGACTAACTACAAAGCTGATTGAGCGTCACCGACGCTCAAGTGAACACTTAACACTATAGTAAATACACTGATACTGGTTTAGGTTTCCAAAGCCTATTAACTGTATTATATCTAATATATTTGTAAAAGGGGATAACAGTACATATGATACGCTACAATATAACAGAGACCTCCTAACCACAGAACTAAACAATAAATACAATAAGACAATACTACGCTGACCTAAATGAAATACAATACAATACTATAATACTATAAGGTATTTAAGAGAAAAGAGGAGAGAGAGAGATAGAGAGAGAGAGAGATTGGCTCGCAGAAAGACAATGATTATGGAGAGAACTTACGCACAAAGGGTATGATCGCCAGCGCCTCGATATCCAGCTCCCGATTATCAGCAGATAACCGTTGATGAGAGAGTGAGTTTGGATATGGTCGGCCTGCCTATTTATGCCCCACACACAATGCAATCTCCTAGTCCCTACAATCCCATTGTCCATTGGCCGAAGGAATTCGGCCCTGCATCATAACAAAAGGTCATAGGGTGATTCATACAGGTGGGCTGTGACGATTTCCAACAGCTCAGGTGGGTGGGAAACTGGGTTTCCCGCCGCATACCTGAGTATGTGTAAATCATAGAAATGGACATAAACTTCTTATGTCCATAACTATTCGCACGAGCGATTAATACGCTCCAAACCAACACCGGAATATTGCTAATTAAATACTCTTCCGATGGGTACCAAACACTGCAGTATGATTCCTGTTAGACCCTTCGTACGATGCAAAGAGGGATTCCTCAGCTCTGGGACATTGTACTTTAACCAAACTTACAGAAACTATCAAAGGGATCATGATCTATAAACTACATTAATTGTGAACATTTGTAACTAATGAGTCGCACGCTACGATCACATAAACTCTACCGTAAATGCGCATACTGCGCGTGCGAGTGCACGCTATTGCGGGTATGCGCTTCCACGGGAGAGCGTACGCATGCGCAGCACGGACCAGTGTGCGGTGCAAATATGGCAACGTGCATTGAGACATTTTTCTGACTTTGACACTTCCAAGACTTGCAATCAATTTTACTGGCTGCAGATTACAGGTATGGCCACACCCCTATTGGGTATGGTGACCTCCCTGAATCCCGCTGGCAGCAACTACTTGTGAGGGAGTTAGCTGGGAACTACCAGAGGTTTGCCAATCTCTGTTTGGGGGGTATCTTTTTGTTTCCCCTGCATGTGGCTCATAACTCCGTTTCTGCGGACCTTGCTCCCAATGTCGTGTGTCGTGTCGTTGTCTAGGGGGTTGGTATGAGTTTCGTACATTCTTTACTCTACAATCTCGTGCCATGTGTCCCTGTTTATGACAAGAATAACAAGTAACCACACTTGACTTACCCACAGGGTTTGGTGATACAAACAAAGGCTGCCTTGTGGTCAGGGCCTGTATACTTACGGCCATTAACTTATCACTTTGTTGTTCCCTGTGTCTGGTGATGTTCCTATCGTGATCAATAGCAGCCTCTCTCAAAGTAGCCACAGACAGACCTCGCCAACATGGTTGTGTGGTCTGTACCCTAGTCTTCAATGACTCTTTTAAACCATCCATCAGTACCGATACTGCTACTTCTCGATGGTTTATGTTTGTTTTAATGTCCTCTATGCCTGTGTATTTTGCCATTTCTGATAATGCTCTGTGAAAATACTCTGCAGCTGTCTCTGACTCCTTCTGTTTAATGGAGAATATCTTGTTCCATCTGACTACCGCTGGGAAATATTCTTTTAACTGTAAGTTTATTCTTTTTACATTGTCTTTGTTGTACACATCTGTAAGAGGTACATCCTGATCTAATCCGCAATCAGCTAAAAATTGAGTTGCGTCAACATTGGAGGGTAAACATGCTCTCAGCAATATCTGCCAGTCTTTATTGTTGGGCTCTACAGTGTTACCTAAGTCTCTGATGTATTTTTGACTGGCAACTAAATCTTTTCTAGGGTCAGGGAATTCAGACACGATGGTCCTTAATTCCATTCTGGAAAATGGGCTATACATGGCAATGTTCCTCACAGGGGTGACCCCTGTTGTGTCAGTTTTCCCATTTGGAACAGCTATTACCCTAACAGGATTAACTCTAACAACATCACTCTGTGTGGGTTCTACAGCCTGTGGTGAAATGGCTTCAGCATAGTGTATGGTGCCGTACTTACCTGTAGACACGACCTCACCTATCCCTCCGCTAGGGGCCCTTGTTACTAATCTCGTGGGTGGAGCTGTGCCTACTGTGGTCTCTGCTATGGTGGCTGCTAGAGAGAGCGCTGAAATTGTTGCCGATTCGTCTTCTTGATCACACTCCTGAGGAAAGTTCAAAACAGGGTACAACTTGCACGGGTTAATACTTGCGTTGGTTAATTGGTTAACATTATCTTTAACATTTATACAGTTGCTAAGTGTTTGTGTGTTACACCTTAGTGCGTCATTCTCCGCAACCAATTTCTCTCCTGATATGTATGGTGGCGGTGGGGCCGTGGCTATCAGTTTTCTGATTGAGCCAGATCCCGCTGCCTGAGCCAATCCTCTCTGTATGTCACCTTCCTGCTGCCACAACTGCAAATAATCGTAATGTTTGATTCGTCTCTTTGTTGATTTAATGAGACATATCCTTCTCCTTAAATTCGTTAACACTTCTGTGCTGAAGCTACCTACTCTTGGGAATTTCTCCCCGTCATGTACTGTCATTCTCTCCCATTCATCACATAAAGCTTCTGTGTGACTTCCGTATTTCTCACACATTACATACCTTGCCGACCCAATTGGTCGGTTCACTGAATCAACCCGAACCGAGGTTGATCGCCCCCTACCTGAACAAGTGGCCCCATAGTTCGAAGGTGTTGCTTTATTTAACCAACCCTTACGCAAACCAAATGTCCAAAATAGGCTGATGGTGGCGGTTTACCGAGTACCCCACTCACTCGCCCACGCCGACCAATACGACCTGATCACACCGATATGGTGCTGGCGTACTCGACCTAGGGCCCCTGTGACCTGAACCTCTATTTACTGGAACCTGTGAGGGTGCTCCGAAGAACACTTACTCTTTCCAGTAACTATTGGTTGCTGGATAGTTCCTGAGTGAGCAGCGAACTTCCCTTAAAATAAAAAAGTTACACAAATCACGTTAGAATGTACAAATAGCGTTTATGACCTTCGTACACAAATAGTACCGGTCAGGTTTACTAATGCACACAATTACGTGCGGTACAATCGTTTAGTACACAAGCAACTAATCTTATGTACTGAGCGACCAGTGGAATCGAAAATTTCGGCTGCGAATTCCTTCAGCCAGAGCTTATATGGCCTATATGGGTGTTGCACCAACCCTTTCTTGGTGTTGTGCCTGTGGACTGTATAGCGGACTTCCTTGTCTGCTGTACCTGAACCTGTTGGTCTGCTATGACCTCCTGGTCTGTTACAGTATGACCTCCTGGTCTGCTACACTCTAATGCTCAAATTGTATATTTAACCAGGGATGCCTCCCTAGCCACCATGTACGTCACTTACACGCATGTACCTCACGAGTACTCGACTTTTCTTGTGGTTCAACCTTAAAAATTGTAAAAACAAACACTCACTCACCGCATATACTCTTTTGTTTCTATTTCTATTTCTGCGCAGAAATGTCTCTTTAGACCAGATGTGTTACAAATTAGGAGAAGGATCTATTAATTTAAATTTGGAATTAAAAAAAAAATTTGTGCGATTTATCGCCTGGCGTTATTTACCGCGTGGCGCTACTTATCGCGTTGAGAGGAGAGAAAAAAAACTTGTGATTTGAGTTACGTGGGCGTACCCGTACGCTCCGTTGCGTAATATACGCTGCGTGCGTCGGCCCTTGGATTGCGTACGCAAGTCTCAGTCTTTTGTTAGAGACACGTGTACGCAAAGCAAAGATCCACCGTAACACAATTTATACGTTTATCAACTATAGAACTGGCAAACAGAAGAGTGATATACGAAAATACACCAATGAAAAGGAAATGCAGATATATATGTGTGCGTGCGTGTGTACGCAAGACAGAAAAATAAACAGTTTTAAAAAGACACTATTGTTTTGTTCTTACCTCCGGTTCCCGGATTCCTTCAGCACCCTTTACTAAGAGAAGCAGACGCTTATCCAAACAGCACTACGAGGAATATGATCTCCCGCCCTTTGCTGCTGGATAATGTCTGCTGAAATTACCTAGTGCAGATATGTGAAGGACAGGGCGAGCCGCCAATTGATAAAGCTAAATATTTATCGTATATAATACCCTTTATGAGGTCTAAGAACACTGTACGCTATTTGTGTATGAAGTACCGTAAGGGTACGCTAGTTGCGTAACAATCGCTTTGCCGTGATCGAGACGCTCAAGCGTCACGTTCACTCACGGCCAAGAGATCACAGGCAGGCACGTTATTGGCTGTTGACTAACGTAATGATTCGCTATAGCGTAGCGGACGCTCGGGACCACGAGGAGATCACCAGCGGCGCTGACGCTCACTATATTAAACCTTTGTATCTACACCATAAACAGTGTATTGTGCAGTAAAACCTTAGTGTAATGTTAGAGAGTAAATGCAACACAGTATAACCTTATTACCTTTAAAGCTGTTCGAGCGTCACTGACGCTCTGAGATTACTTAATACTATAAGAAATACACAGATACCGTGCTCAGGGTCCAACGCCTAAATATATATTTTGAATGCTATACTTGCAAAAGAGTTAAACACAATACAAGTCATACACTACAATATAACATAGACTACCTAACCAGATAACTACACAGGAAATACAATACAATACAATTTAAGGGAAAATGAGTGAGAAAGAGAAGGAGAGAGAGAGAGAGAAATTGAGAGAGATTGGCCCACAATAACAAGAAGATCAATATAGTTGCGGAGAAACACTTACGCACAAGGGGAAACGATCGCATGCGCCTCGATATCCAGCTCCCGATTATCAGCAATGAGAACCGTTGAAGAGAGTGAACTGGATATGGTCGGCCTGCCTATTTATGCCCCACACACAATGCAATTCAATGGTCCCTACAATCTTATTGTTCATTGGACACAGGAATTCGGCTTCGCATTATAACAAAAGGTCATAGGTTGATTCATACAGGTGGGCTGTGACTATTTCCAACAGCTCAGGTGGGAGGGAAACTGGGTTTCCCGCCGCATGGGTAATAAAGTGCAAATAAAGTAAATGTTCATAAACTTCTTATGTCCATAACTATTCGCACGAGCGATTGATCTGCTTCAAACCAACACCGGAATATTTCTAATTAAATATTCTTCCGATGGATACTAAACACCACTGTATTACTCCTGTCTGACCCTTCGTATCAAACAAAGAGGGATTTCTCTGTTCATGAACATTCTATATTAACCAAACTTGCAGAATCTATCAAAGGGACCATGATCTACAAAATACATTATATAGTGAAAATATGTAATGATTGAGTCGCACGCTACGATCGCATAAACTCTACCGTAAATACGCATACCATGCGCCTGCGGGTGCCCGCGACTGTGAGTATGCGCACGTACGGGAGAGCGTACGCATGCGCAGCACGGACCTGTGTGAGGTGCAAATATGGTAGTGTGCATAGAGATATTTTTCTGACTTTGACACCATGGAGGAGTACATCAAAGAGAACCTGGCGAAGGGTTTTATCCGACCTTCTTCTTCTCCAGCTGGCGCAGGCTTCTTCTTCGTTAAGAAGAAAAACGGTGGTCTGCGGCCGTGCATCGACTACAGAGGTCTGAACGACATTACCGTCAAGAACCGGTATCCTTTACCCTTGATTACAGAGCTCTTCGATAGAGTCAGCGGAGCAACCATCTTTACAAAGTTGGATTTGAGGGGTGCCTACAATCTCATCCGGATCCGTGAGGGTGACGAGTGGAAGACCGCCTTTAACACCCGTGATGGACATTATGAGTACCTCGTCATGCCCTTCGGATTGAGCAATGCTCCAGCTGTCTTCCAGCATTTCGTCAATGAGATCTTCAGAGACATCTTGTACCGCCATGTCGTGGTATATCTAGATGATATCCTCCTCTTTGCCAATAATCTAGAGGAACATCGTTTTTGGGTAAAGGAGGTTCTGTCCCGTCTCCGTGTCAATCATCTCTATTGCAAATTGGAGAAATGTGTTTTTGAAGTTAAATCCATTCCGTTTCTAGGTTACATTGTGTCCGGTTCCGGACTAGAGATGGATCCTGAGAAACTACAAACAATCCAGAATTGGCCGATACCCTTAACCCTCAAAGGGGTCCAGAGGTTCTTAGGGTTCGCCAATTATTACAGAAAGTTTATACGAGACTTCTCCACCATTGTGGCGCCTATCACTGCATTGACCAAGAAGGGTGCTAACCCGTCCAAGTGGTCTGAAGAAGCTACGCAAGCTTTTCATCTCCTAAAGCAACATTTCATCTCTGCACCAGTTCTGAAACAGCCCGACATCGACTCTCCTTTCATCTTAGAGGTGGATGCCTCCTCCGTTGGAGTAGGAGCGGTGTTATCCCAGAGGGCTAAAGATGGCCATCTACATCCTTGCATTTTCTTCTCCCGGAAGTTCTCCCCAGCTGAGCGCAACTATGCCATTGGCGACCAGGAGTTGCTAGCCATCAAGCTCGCTCTAGAGGAGTGGAGATATCTGTTGGAGGGAGCTTCTCATTCAATTACTATACTTACCGACCACATGAATCTTTTATATCTGAAAAGCGCACAATGTCTTAACCCTCGTCAGGCCAGATGGGCACTTTTCTTTTCCAGGTTCGACTTTAAACTCCAGTTCTGTCCGGGTTCTCAGAATCGCAAAGGCCGATGCCCTTTCCCGCTCATGGGAGCAAGAAAATGAGTCGGAGTCTGCGGACAAGCATCCTATTATTAATCCGTTGGCATTCTTCACGGTAGGGATGGACTCTACGCCTCCACCAGGGAAAAGTTTTGTGAAGCCGGTGTTAAGGAAGAAGCTCATGCATTGGGCCCATGCTTCCCGTTTTGCCGGACATACAGGCATTCAGAAAACCCTTGAATTTATTTCTAGGTCCTACTGGTGGCCAACTCTGAAGAAGGACGTCATGCAGTTTATTGCTTCTTGCCCGAAATGTGCCCAACACAAAGTCTCCCGCCAGTCGCCTGCAGGGCAACTGGTTCCATTATCTGTTCCCCGTCGACCGTGGACCCATTTGTCGATGGACTTTGTTAAAGAACTGCCTATCTGCAACAAGTTTAATACCATCTGGGTGGTAGTTGACCGGTTCACCAAGATGGCACATTTCATACCCCTCACCGGTCTTCCGTCAGCTTCCAAGTTGGCTCAAGTGTTTATCCAAGAGATCTTCCGACTTCACGGTCTTCCTGAAGAGATCATCTCCGATCGTGGAGTACAATTCGTAGCCAAATTTTGGCGAAGTTTGTGTCAAGCCCTCCAAGTCAAGTTAAAGTTTTCTACAACTTACCATCCTCAGACCAATGGTCAGACCGAGAGGGTGAATCAGGACTTGGAGGCCTTCCTCCACATTTATGTGTCTTCCTCCCAAGATGACTGGGTTCAACTCCTTCCTTGGGCCGAGTTTAGCCACAACAATCAATACCATTCCTCATCTTCTTCAACACCAATCTTCATCAACTATGGATTCCACCCTAAAGTTCCATAATTCCAACCGCTTCCAGCAACTTCTCTTCCAGCAGTGGATGTCACCTTGCGTCAGTTTTCAAATAACTGGAAGAATGTCCACGCGGCCCTGCTTAAAGCCTCATTCAGGTACAAGAAGTTTGCCGATAGGAAGCGTAGAGCGGTTCCTGCTCTCAAGGTGGGTGATCGTGTATGGTTGTCCACGAAGAATTTGAGGTTGAGAGTTCCCAGCATGAAATTTGCACCTCGTTTTATCGGTCCTTTTAAAATTGAACAAGTCATCAATCCCGTTGCTTACAGACTCCAGTTACCTCCCTTCTTGAAAATACCCAGGACATTCCATGTTTCCCTGCTGAAACCGCTGATCCTGAATCGGTTTCATTCTGCACTTCCTCCAGCTCCTAAAGTTCAGACTCAACGGGGAGTCGAGTATGAGGTGGCCAAGATTCTGGACTCACGTTTCCGTTACGGTCAGTTGCAATATCTTATTGACTGGAAGGGCTATGGTCCTGAAGAACGCTCTTGGACCAATGCGTCAGATGTCCATGCTCCTGCCTTGGTCCGGAATTTCCACTCAAAGTTTCCTCTAAAGCCTAAGAAGTGTCCTGGGGCCACTCCTAAAGTGGGGGGTGCTGTCACGATCCGGGTATCTGGACGCCATTACTTGCCTTTCAGATGTCTCCTGAGGCTGGCTCAGCGTTTCAAGGCCGGATCTCATCTGTGTCCACATTCTGCATATCCCTCCTGTCACACTGAGACGCTGTCAAAGCGGCGCCATGTTTGAATCCTGCATGGCGTCTCCTGTCCTCTGCGGCCGGTGCCGCCATTACTGTTATGTTTCCACATGGTTTCCAAACCAGCTTTCCCTCCAAGTTCTAACATGGGCGCAGCCATGTTGGATCCAATCACATGTCTCAGTTCCACCAATCCACTGCCTCTGGAAATCTGCATAATTGCCCAGCCAATGCCTGCATTGCTGCAGGTATAAGTATCCTGTGCATGGGTCAGGAAATGGTCAGTGCTTTGTTTGTCATACCTTGTTCCAGTCTCTCTCCTGTGGTTGTTTTTCCAGGTTCCAGCTCCTGTCTCCAGCATCCACTAAGAGACCCGCACCTGCCTACCATCCTGCGGTACAGCCTGACTCTGCAGTCCTCCGTGGCTGATCCAGCTTCCAGCTATTAACCCATCTGCTTCCAGCAGCCTGCTTCCAGCAGATTCCAGTATCCTTAAAGTGCCGGTGTTGTACTTATCAGCAGTATCCACTACCACCGGTAACCATCCTTCAACTCCTCTGTTTCCACGCTCCCTAGCATCTTACAGTTTCCACTCCGTGTATCGTCACCTGGCTGGTTCCATCCAGCATTCACTCAGTGACTTTATCACCTGGCTGATCCCACTCAGCATCCACTCCGTGTCTTACCACCTGGCTGGTTCTATCCAGCAAACACAACAGCTGATTCAAGTTACCAGCTTCATCTATTCCATCTACTGGCATGTTCCTTGGTTATCTGCACTACTACAGCCAGGCCAGGTAAGGTTTTTCCATCAAGGACTTTAACAGCTGTTCTTAACCTACCAGTGCTCTGTTACACCTTCCATGGTCAAAGTGTTCCAGGAATATTATTTATTGCCACTGTCATCATTTGCTGTCTGTTGTTACACGGAGTTTGTCAATAAACTTTTAATTTACTTTTACCTGGTTGTCATGGTCACACCTTCGGGTTTCCTTTTAACACTTACATGTCCAGGGGTCTGATTAAACCTCCCCGGTTTAAGTTCCTCTCAGCCCCTACAACTGAGGCTTCCTCCTGTCAGCTAAAACCCTCAGTTGTGACAGGGGGTCATTCCGAGTTGATCGCTCGCTAGCTACTTTTAGCAGCCGTGCAAACACATAGTCGCCGCCCACTGGGGAGTATATTTTCGCTTTGCAAGTGTGCGATCGCCTGTGCAGCCGAGCTCTGCAAAAACATTTTGTGCAGTTTCAGAGTAGGCCTGTTCTTACTCAGCCCTTGCGATCACTGCAGCCTGTCTGGTCCCGGAATTGACGTCAGACCCCGGCCTGCGTTTTTCCAAACACTTCCAGAACACGGTCAGTTGACGCCCACAAACGCCCTCTTCCTGTCAGTCTCCTTGCGATCGGCTGTGTGAATGTAATCTTCGCTAAGTCCATCGGCCAGTACCGATCCTCTATGTACCTGTACGATGCGCCTGCGCATTGCTGTGCATACGCAGTTTTTCAGTTTTTTTACCTGATCGCTGCGCTGCGAAAATCGTTAGCGAGCGAACTACTCGGAATGACCGCCTTTGGGAGGCGAAGAACCCTTCACCCGCAGTGTTTCTTGCTGTGTGACATATACCATGTAACAGGCTGTATTCTGTGGTAGCGTTGTCTCTTATAACCGTGTAACTGTGGAAGTAACGAGTCCGTGACTGGCTGTGATGTCACACAGCAGCGGCGGGTAACTTATCTCTCCGCTGGAAGAGTCTATCGTGCCGTGATTTCCTGCTGCTCTCACACAAATAGCGCCAATTGCAGTTGTTACTGGCATCTCGGCGTAGCTGACATAAAGCCACCAATATGTCACAGGTATGACAGGTGTAAATGCTGAGAATAGCGATTTGGTCACCGTATCACAGAACTGTCAGACGAGAGGTCACCTGTGTCAGGTGCTGAGAGAGGTAACGCTGATATCTGAGCATGTGACACAGCAGGGTACCGCACCCCCAGGTGTGACACCTCGCTCGTCGCACCAGCTGGAGGGACAGACACGTTCCGGTACCACACAGACGTCTCAGCAATGTTACTATGGACTATGAGAATTCAGTGACTACAGTTTATTTCAGGACTAAAATTAGACTAAAATGAAAACTGAGATCTGACTGAATCTTAACTAAAACAAAGCAAACAAAAGTGACTAAGACTAATTCCAGTGTCAGAGGGCACAGTGTCAGAGTAGACTGGAATTAACACTGGAAGTAGGGTTTACGTTTTATATAACATTTATGTGTTCTAGATATTTGCAAAAAATAAATATGACCCGTGGGAAGGAGATAGGATTGTGTATTGCACTTGTTTGTACTAACAAACTTAAGGCATTAAATTGTATATAATATATGGGAGCACTACGGTAAATCAGACTCAGTATGTAACACATTCTCAGCCTACTGAGCCTAGATTAGTAATGATACATGGGAGCACTACGGTAAGTCAGACGCAGCTCTCAGCCTACTGAGCCACGATTACTAAAGATATATGGGAGTACTATGGTATCTCAGACTCAGTATGTAACACACTCTCAGTCTACTGAGCCACTATTACTAATGATAAATGGGAGCACTACGGTAAGTCAGACTCAGTATGTAACACACTCTCAGCCTACTGAGCATAGATTAATAATAATATATGGGAGCACTACGGTAAGTTGGACTCAGTATGTAACACATTCTCAGCCTACTGAGCCTAGGTTACTAATGGTATATGGGAGCACTAACGTAAGTAAGACTTAGTATGTAACACACTCTCATCCTACTGAGCCTAGATTACTAATCACATAGTTAAAGGTTTGAAAACAGCTCAAGGGAATTTGAAAGAAATTTGCTTCCGTAAAATCTATTACAGTATTCGTAAACTGTTTGCAAAAATTAAGACTAAAACAATGGGGGAAATTTATTTACTAAGCTCCCGATTTTGTCCGAGATGGTGTTTTTTCTTCAAAGTGTCATCTCGGGAATTTACTAAACTCAAATCACGGCAGTGATGAGGGCATTCGTATTTTTTTGGAACTCAAAGAAAAAAATTACGAATGAATACACCATCGGTCAAATACGCCTGTTATTTGGTAGAACTTGGTAATTTACTAAAAAGTGTAATTCACAAACACTGCCGGCAATAGTCATACACTGCCGTGAAACGATACAAATCATAAAAAAAATCCTAAAAAAAACCAGACCTGCTTTTTTTTACCGTGTTCTGATAGGCATGCACGGATCCATGAGATCCGTGCATGTTTATCAGTGGGAAGAGGTGGGAAAGTGTTAAATTTGCTGGAAAAAAATGCGTGGGGTTCCCCCCTCCTAAGCAAAACCAGCTCGGGCTCTTTGAGCCGGTCCTGGTTGAAAAAATATGGGGGAAAAAATGACAGGGGTTCCCCCATATTTAATCAACCAGCACCAGGCTCTGCGCCTGGTCCCAAAAATACGGGGGACAAAAAGCGTAGGGGTCCCCCGTATTTTTGAAACCAGCACCGGGCTCCACTAGCCAGGTACATAATGCCACAGCCGGGGGACACTTTTATATTGGTCCCTGCGGCCCTGGCATTACATACCCAACTAGTCACCCCTGGCTGGGGTACCCTGGAAGAGTGGGAACCCCTTAAAGCAAGGGGTCCCCCCCTCCAGCCACCCAAGGGCCAGTGGTGAAGCCCGAGGCTGTCCCCCCCATCCAAGGGCGGCGGATGGGGGGCTGATAGCCTTTTTGTAAAAATGTGAATATTGGGGGTCATTCCGAGTTGTTCGCTCATTATTTTTTTGTCGCAACGGAGCGATTAGTCGCTAATGCGCATGCGCAATGTCCGCAGTGCGACTGCGCCAAGTAAATTTGCTATGCAGTTAGGTATTTTACTCACGGCATTACGAGGTTTTTTCTTCGTTCTGGTGATCGTAATGTGATTGACAGGAAGTGGGTGTTTCTGGGCGGAAACTGGCCGTTTTATGGGTGTGTGCGAAAAAACGCTACCGTTTCTGGGAAAAACGCGGGAGTGGCTGGAGAAACGGAGGAGTGTCTGGGCGAACGCTGGGTGTGTTTGTGACGTCAAACCAGGAACGAAACTGACTGAACTGATCGCAGATGCCAAGTAAGTGTGGAGCTACTCAGAAACTGCTAAGAAGTGTCTATTCGCAATTTTGCTAATCTTTCGTTCGCAATTTTGAAAAGCTAAGATTCACTCCCAGTAGGCGGCGGCTTAGCATGTGCAAAGCTGCTAAAAGCAGCTTGCGAGCGAACAACTCGGAATGAGGGCCATTGTTTTTAGTAGCAGTACTACAAGTCCCAGCAAGCCTCCCCCGCAAGCTGGTACTTGGAGAACCACAAGTACCAGCATGCGGAGGAAAACCGGGCCCGCTGGTACCTGTTGTACTACTACTAAAAAATACCCCAATAAAAACAGGACACACACACCTTGAAAGTATAAGTTTATTACATACATGCACACCTCCAAACATACATACTTACCTATGTTCACACGAGGGTCGGTCCTCTTCTCCATGTAGAATCCATGGGGTACCTGTGGGATAAATTATACTCACATAATCCAGTGTAGATCGGTCCTCTTCTGTTCTTTGTATAATCCACGTACTTTGCAAAATAAAAAAACGGACACCCGACCACGCACTGAAAGGGGCCCCATGTTTTCACATGGGACCCCTTTCCCCGACTGCCAGGACCCCCCCCTGACTCCTGTCTAAGAGGGTTCCTTCAGCCAATCAGGGAGCGCCACGTCGTGGCACCCTCCTGATTGGCTGTGTGCTCCTGTAGTGTATGTCAGGCAGCACACGGCAGTGATACAATGTAGCGCCTATGCGCTCCATTGTAACCAATGGTGGGAACTTTGTGGACAGCGGTGAGGTTACTTTTGGTCAACCGCTGTCCGCAAAGTTCCCACCATTGGTTACAATGGAGCGCATAGGCGCTACATTGTATCACTGCCGTGTGCTGCCTGACATACACTACAGGAGCACACAGCCAATCAGGAGGGTGCCACGACGTGGCGCTCCCTGATTGGCTGAAGGAACCCTCTTAGACAGGAGTCAGGGGGGGTCCTGGCAGTCGGGGAAAGGGGTCATATGTAAAAACATGGGGTCCCTTTCAGTGCGTGGTCGGGTGTCCACTTTTTTATTTTGCAAAGTACGTGGATTATACAAAGAACAGAAGAGGACCGATCTACACTGGATTATGTGAGTATCATTTTTTCACAGGTACCCCATGGATTCTACATGGAGAAGAGGACCGACCCTCGTGTGAACATAGGTAAGTATGTATGTTTGGAGGTGTGCATGTATGTAATAAACTTATACTTTCAAGGTGTGTTTCTCCTGTTTTTATTGGGGTATTTTTTTAGTAGTAGTATAACAGGTACCAGCGGGCCCGGTTTTCTGCCGCATGCTGGTACTTGTGGTTCTCTAAGTACCAGCTTGCGGGGGAGGCTTGCTGGGACTTGTAGTACTGCTACTAAAAACAATATTCACATTTTTAAAAAAAGGCTATCAGCCTCCCATCCGCCGCCCTTGGATGGGGGGGACAGCCTCGGGCTTCACCCCTGGCCCTTGGGTGGCTGGAGGGGGGACCCCTTGATTTAAGGGGTTCCCACTCCTCCAGGGTACCCCGGCCAGGGGTGACTAGTTGGGTATGTAATGCCAGGGCCGCAGGGACCAATATAAAAGTGTCCCCCGGCTGTGGAATTATGTACCTGGCCAGTGGAGCCCGGTGCTGGTTTCAAAAATACGGGGGACCCCTACGCTTTTTGTCCCCCGTATTTTTGGAACCAGGACCAGGCGCAGAGCCCGGTGCTGGTTGATTAAATATGGGGGAACCCCTGTCATTGTTTTTCCCATATTTTTTCAACCAGGACCGGCTCAAAGAGCCCGAGGCTGGTTTTGTTTAGGAGGGGGGACCCCACGCATTTTTTTTTGTATTTTTAACAATGTTTTTTTTTTTACGAAAGGTGCACAATGAAGCCCAGCACGGATCTCACAGATCCGGCCGAGATTCATTGTGTTAATGTCGGCAGTGTTTTACAATTCACTCCCGTAAAACACTGCCAAAAAATACGAATGACATCAACATCGGAAAATACGAAAATGCAGAATACGACAGCTTAGTAAATTAGTCGTAATAAATTCAAAAAGTTGCAAATTTACACTTTCGATGTCATTCGTGTTTGAACTTTAACCTCATTTGGAAAAATACGAATTTTAGTAAATATACCCCTATGACTAAAACATTGACTAAAACTAGACTAAATGAAAATTGAGATCCAATGACTTAATCTTGACTAAAACCTTTAAAAAAAGTTAAACTTCTTTTAAAGCGGCAGTCATTTGCAGGGCATGGTTTTGCCTTGTAAACAATTGCCGATTTAAAAAATGTCCAAGATCGTCCGGCACCCGACACCTCCGGCAAATTCGGACCTTATTACATATGCCCCATGGTGTGTGTTAATGTGTGTCTGTATGTATATATATATATATATATATATATATACATACACACACACTACTTACAGAATTATATGGATAGCGCTCTTGGCCGGTCTCGAGGAGTGAATTAGCAGGGCTTCAGCTATGTCTCAGGGTCAGACTCACAAGATTCAGGCTAGTTGAATGGGTATTATATTTTTTCAGCGAGTTACTTGCGTATGTGTTGGGGGTTGAGGCCATGAATGTGATCAGATGCCTCCATCTGATGCATGGCATATTCCGCTCATCTCGTGGTGAGGTTTGGTGGTGGTATGAGGAGGATTTCGTGTGTTTGCGTTATGGACCTCTGATGCAAGGACATTGAGGTCCTATTGGATGCAATTCTGAAGCTTGTGTGGGCAGACATGCTACGGCTCCTGTGCCTGTCCCTACTTGCTCCCCCCAGAACTCCTGACGCCAGCACTGCTCACCAGGGTGGCAAGCTGAAGTGGCTGGGTTGTTCCCTGCTGCAGGAGATTGCAGAGGTTCTATGTGCTGGTTTTACAGAGGGTTTTTGGATCCCGGTTGCCAGTGTGGTGCTTATAGGTTCCCCTAGAAATCTATCTGTGTGTGAGTTGCAACTTGCCACATATTCTGAATTACAAAGTGGCCAAGAAGGTGCCACTGGGATACATAGTTGGTGACTTTCCTGCTCCTCCGTGGCCTGATCTGGTGCTGTCCCCAGTCATCGTATGCACAAACAGGCCTGTGGGAAATTCTGGTTAATTCAACATGTGTCTATCCCGGCTGAGGGGTCCATCAATGACGCCATTCCTGAGACCTTGGCCCAGGCCTGTTTTCAGACATTTGATGATGCCCTTGCGTTGGGTAGGATGGGTTGTCCAGGCAGAAGTGCAATTAGTTTCCACTATGAATCAGTTTCATAGAAGATTGTACAATCTCCATGTTAGGGTCAGATTCTTTGTCTGGGTCTGGCCTCCAAAGTGAGTGATTAAGCGTCTGTGTCTGCAATCACTTCATCAACACACCCGCATCTCTCCTATAACCCTCCCATAATATGCACCACCTCTGTGTCTGCACTAAGCCACCTACCTGTCACCGCCCAGGATCGCCCACTACATTTATAGTGCACTTCTCTGGGTGGGCATCTGAAATCACAACTACAACTTTGTATGGACACAACCAGGACACATACATGGAGCGACTTAGAAGCATGCACAGTAAAGAATCCCACAGCTATGTCCAACAACAACATAGTGCGTGGATCAGGCCCCATGTCTCCCTGCTGCTGTCCATCATCATTCTCCCTCTACCCCATAAAGTTGTTAGCATAACTTGGAGCAAACTTGATGCCCATTGCTGTCCCCACCTTTTGCAGGTAGTAGTAATCCTTAAACAAAAAAATAACTTCAAAATAAATAGTACACCTATCAGGTATTCCTGTAATTTACCATTCATCGTTGTCTGATTTAGGAAGGTGGTTACTACCCTAATGCCAGCTTGGTATTCAACAATGGCTTAATAGGAGTTTTGGTCACTTAAAGTTGAATTCTTTTCTCTTAATTCTTTTTTTCTTTTCTGGGCGACACTAGACCATGGGATTACAGGTTGGGCTGGAGTTTAAACCACTGTAGCTCTAAATTCTGAGCTCCTCCACCTGAAACCCCATCAGGCCAGTACTTCCTATAAAGAGTCCAGTAATAGAGAAGCAGTAAGCCAGTGACTCTGTTATAACAATTAAAGAAACCAGTAAGGAAAAGACAGTCAAGAACCAAAACCTTGCATGATGAAGTGTGAGGGAGGGAACGCAGTGTTACCCATGCTGCTAAAGAGGAAAGGATTCAACAATAAGTGACCAAAAAATCCTATTTATGCTTGCAGCAAGGCTGGGCAACAGTGGACCATGGGATATTCAACACTTTGCTGGAGGAAGAGAGATGCAGATGCACACTCCTAGCACTAAGAACACTGATATTCAACACTTGCCCCCAAGGGATGGAACGCTTAAGCTCCCTGTGAACCTCTGGACGAAGGACTAAACGCCAATGGAAATAAATTGATAGAGCAGAAATCTAGACTTCTGAAGAATAAAGTTTCCAAACCCCCCTGAAGGAAGCCCACAAAATGAAAGAGGTGAAACTTAGATGTGTGAACCCTTCTCTGCTCACACCACAATATGTAGAGTTTCCATTCTCTGTGGTAATTGCGTGATGAAACCGGTCTCCGGGCTTTCAGCATAGTGCGGACTAGCGAGGGAGAGAAACCATTTAGCTTTTAATAGCTCAGTCTCCCAGATCATTACAGCTAACTGAGGAAGGACCTTGTGTAGGAGTGGACCTTGATGTAGCAGGTCTTGATGAAGTGGAAAACGCCACTGGGACCTGCTGCCATTTTGAGAATGTTGCTTACCAAGACTTGCATGGCCAGTCAAGAGCCACTAGGATTCCAGTCATCTGTTGCTCCTTGATATGCCTGAGAACACGAGGAAAAAGATATGCTCAATGAAATTCCCACGGAACTGCTATGGGATCCATTACAAAAGTGTGCGGGCCCTGGAAGCCACTCCCCCTCATTTCAATATTAGCACCAAAGTAAAGTTAGGAGGCATGCTGCTGTCATTGTTACCTTTACATGCCGAGCGTGCGGGTCTCTTCTATAATTATTACAGTGCTGTAATAAAGGAAGCGGCAAATCCAATACTGCAACCATTATCTTCCTATATGGCAATTTTGTAGCACGTTCTTGTCTATCAATCTGCTATGTTTATTTACGCAATTGTCTGCATTTTCTTTCATTTGAAGTCATTAGACGAGGATTCATTAATCGTCACTGACGGCCCAGAGAGGAGAACTTGGAGCGCCGCAGCACACGCCGGTGAAAGGTTCCCACATTCATTGTGAGCCCCAAAGAAGCCAAACCAAGTGACTTACAGTCGTCACTTACAACACAGGGTAGGTATAGCGGAAGGTACTATATATAGGGTAGGTATAGCGGAAGGTACTATATATAGGGTAGATTAGGTATAGCGGAAGGTACTATATAAAGGGTAGGGTAGGTATAGCGAAAGGTACTATATATAGGGTAGGGTATGTATGGCGGAAGGTACTATATACAGGGTAGGGTAGGTATAGTGGAAGGTACTATATATAGGGTAGGGTAGGTATAGTGGAAGGTACTATATATCGGGTAGGGTAGGTATAGCGGAAGGTACTATATATAGGGTAGGGTAGGTATAGCGGAAGGTACTATATATAGGGTTGGGTAGGTATAGCAGAATATACTATATATAGGGTAGGGTAGGTATAGCGGAAGGTACTATATATATAAGGTTGGGTAGGTATTGCGGAAGACACTATATATAGGGTTGGGTAGGTATAGCGGAAGGTACTACATATAGGGTAGGGTAGGTATAGCTGAAGGTACTATATATAGGGTAGGTACAGCGGAAGGTACTATATATAGGGTAGGTATGGTGGAAGGTACTATATATAGGGTAGGGTAGGTATAGCGGAAGGTACTATATATAGGGTAGGGTAGGTATAGCGGAAGGTACTATATATAGGGTAGATATAGCGGAAGGTACTATATATAAGGAAGGGTAGGTATGGTGGAAGGTACTATATATAGGGTAGGGTAGGTATAGCGGAAGGTACTATATATAGGGTAGGGTAGGTATAGCGGAAGGTACTATATACAGGGTAGGGTAGATATAGCGGAATGTACTATATATAGGGTTGGGTAGGTATAGCGGAAGGTACTATATATAGGGTAGGGTAGGTATAGCGGAAGGTACTATATATAGGGTAGGGTAGGTATAGCGGAAGGTACTATATATAGGGTAGGTATGGTGGCAGGCACTATATATAGGGTAGGGTAGGTATAGCGGAAGGTACTATATATAGGGTAGGGTAGGTATAGCGGAAGGTACTATTTATAGGGTAGGTATAGCGGAAGGTACTATATATAGGGTAGGGTAGGTATAGCGGAAGGTACTATATATAGGGTAGTGTAGGCATAGCGGAAGGTACTATATATAGGGTTGGGTAGGTATAGCGGAAGGTACTATATATAGGGTTGGATAGGTATAGCGGAAGGTACTATATATAAGGTAGGGTAGGTATAGCGGAAGGTACTATATATAGGGTAGGGTAGGTATAGCGGAAGGTACTATATATAGGGTAGGGTAGGTATAGCGGAAGGTACTATATATAGGGTAGGGTAGGTATAGCGGAAGGTACTATATATAGGGTAGGGTAGGTATAGCGGAATGTGCTATATATAGGGTACCTACTAAATGGGGTAAAATTAGGGGATTAGGGGATTCTGTACTGGAAAAGGACTTAGGTGTCCTCATAGATAGCAAGCTAAGCAGTAGTACCCAAAGTAGGACTGCAGCAAAGAAGGCTAATAAGATATTAGCATGCATAAAACGGGGTATTGATGCTAGGGACGAGAGTATTATACTCCCGTTATATAAATCACTAGTGAGGCCACACCTTGAATACTGTGTACAGTTCTGGGCACCGTACTACAAAAAGGATATCCTGGAGCTTGAAAAGGTACAGAGGAGGGCGACTAAACTAATTAAGGGCATGGAGACGATGGAATACAAGGAAAGGCTTGAAAGACTAGGCCTGTTTACATTGGAAAAGCGTAGACTAAGAGGGGATATGATCAACATCTACAAATATATAAGGGGACAATACACAGAGCTTGCGCGGGACCTGTTTTTGGTTAGATCAACACAGAGGACTCGTGGACACTCGCTCAGGTTAGAGGAAAGGAGATTCCGCACAATACGGCGTAAAGGCTTTTTCACGGTAAGGACAATACGTGTTTGGAATTCCCTGCCCGAGGGAGTTGTAATGGCGGAATCTGTCAACACCTTTAAGAATGGGTTAGATAAATTCCTATTGGATAAGGATATCCAGGGGTATGGTGCATAGTCATGCATTATAGTTACTATAAATAGGGATAAAATGCAATGGCTGACAGCAGCATCAGTCAGAAATTTTAGTCAAATCATCATGCATAGGACACCACAAATAGGTTGAACTCGATGGACAATTGTCTTTTTTCAACCTCAGATACTATGTTACTATAGCGGAAGGTACTATATATAGGGTAGGGTAGGTATAGCGGAAGGTACTATATATAGGGTAGGGTAGATATAGCGGAAGGTACTATATATAGGGTTGGGTAGGTATAGCGGAAGGTACTATATATAGTGTAGGGTATGTATAGCGGAAGGTACTATATATAAGGTAGGGTAGGTATAGCGGAAGGTACTATATATAGGGTTGGGTAGGTATAGCGGAAGGTACTATATATAGGGTAGGATAGGTATAGCGGAAGGTACTATATGTAGGGTAGGTTAGGTATAGCGGAAGGTACTATATGTAGGGTAGGTATGGTGGAAGGTACTATATATAGGGTAGGGTAGGTATAGCGGAAGGTACTATATGTAGGGTAGGGTAGGTATAGCAGAAGGTACTATATATAGGGTAGGGTAGATATAGCGTAAAGGTACTATATATAGGGTTCGGTAGGTATAGCGGAAGGTACTATATATGGGGTAGGGTAGGTATAGCGGAAGGTACTATTTATAGGGTAGGGTAGGTATAGCGGAAGGTACTATATATAGGGTAGGGTAGGTATAGCGGAAGGTACTATATATAGGGTAGGTATGGTGGAAGGTACTATATATAGGGTAGGGTAGGTATAGCGGAAGGTACTTTATATAGGGTAGGGTAGGTATAGCGGAATGTACTATATATAGGATAGGTATAGCGGAAGGTACTATATATAGGGTTGGGTAGGTATAGCGGAAGGTACTATATATAGGGTAGAGTAGGTATAGCGGAAGGTACTATATATAGGGATGGGTAGGTATAGCGGAAGGCACTATATATAGGGTTGGGTAGGTATAGCGGAAGGTACTATATATAGGGTTGGGTAGGTATAGCGGAAGGTACTATATATAGGGTAGGGTAACTATAGCGGAAGGTACTATATATAGGGTTGGGTAGGTATAGCGGAAGGTACTATATATAGGGTTGGATAGGTATTGCGGAAGGTACTATATATAGTGTAGGGTAGGTATAGCGGAAGATACTATATATAGGGTAGGGTAGGTATAGCGGAAGGTACTATATATAGGGTAGGTATAGCGGAAGGTACTATATATAGGGTAGGGTAGGTATAGCGGAAGGTACTATATATAGGTTTGGGTAGGTATAGCGGAAGGTACGATATATAGGGTTGGGTAGGTATAGCGGAAGGTACTATATATAGGGTAGGTATAGCGGAAGGTACTATATATAGGGTAGGGTAGATATAGCGGATGGTACTATATATAGGGTAGGGTAGGTATAGCGGAAGGTACTATATATAGGGTAGTGTAGGTATAGCGGAAGGTACTATATATAGGGTACTATATAACTACTAAGGAGGAAAGGGATTTAAGAGTCACTATTTCAAGTGACTTGAAGGCAGGAAAGCAATGCAACAAAGCAATGAGAAAGGCAAGTCAGATGCTTGGTTGCATAGGGAGAGGAATCAGTAGCAGGAAAAAAGAAGTGATAATGCCACTGTATAGGTCATTGGTGCGGTTCCATCTGGAATACTGTGTCCAGTTCTGGAGACCATATCTCCAGAAGGATATAAATACATTAGAGAGTGTACAAAGAAGGGCAACTAAAATGGTGCATGGCCTACATCACAAAACGTACCCGGAAAGGCTAAAAGATCTTAACTTGTATAGTTTGGAGCAGAGAAGGGAAAGGGGAGACATGATAGAAACTTTCAAATATATCGAGGGTCTTAACAAAGTTCAGGAGGGAAACATTCTTCAAAGGAAGAGAAGTATTAGAACTCGAGGACATACACTGAGACAAGGGGGGGAGGTTCAGGGGAAATTTAAGGAAAAATTACTTCACAGAAACGTTAGTGGATAAGTGGAATAGTCTCCCATCAGAGGTGGTAGAGGCTAAGACTGTAGAGCAATTTAAACATGCTTGGGATAGGCATATGAATATCATTACAAAGAATTAAGGTTCAAAAAGGGTTGAGATTACCTAAAGGATAAAATAAAAGGGGCAGACTGGATGGGCCAAGCGGTTCTTATCTGCCGTCAAATTCTATGTTTCTATGTAGGATAGGGTAGGTATAGCGGAAGGTACTATATATAGGGTAGGGTAGGTATAGCGGAAGGTACTATATATAGGGTAGGTATAGCGGAAGGTACTATATATAGGGTTGGGTAGGTATAGCGGAATGTACTATATATAGGGTAGGTTAGGTATAGCGGATGGTACTATATATAGGGTTGGGTAGGTATAGCGGAAGGTACTATATATAGGGTAGGGTAGGTATAGCGGAAGGTACTATATATAGGGTAGGGTAGGCATAGCGGAAGGTAATATATATAGGGTAGGGTAGGTATAGCAGAAGGTACTATATATAGGGTTGGGTAGGTATAGCGGAAGGTACTATATATAGGGTAGGTTAGGTATAGCGGAAGGTACTGTATATAGGGTAGGGTAGGTATAGCAGAAGGTACTATATATATAGGGTAGGGTAGGTATAGTGGAAGGTACTATATATAGGGTAGGGTAGGTGTAACACCCTGTGAAAGCTTCTATGTAATGTATATATATATATATGTCAAATAAGGTATAGTTATAATGAAAAATACATGTTATACTGGATGTATTAGAAAAGAACATACATTGATATATGTAGATATATATATATTGCCTCCCCAAGGGGTATTGGGGACTGTGTTTGCCTGCAAGCGCATGAAGGAGGGACAGCACGCGACTTTAGTGTTGAGGGCCAGCTCGCGGGGAGCAGCCACGAGCAGGGTCGATCCGGGTAACCTAGGAGAGCCTATAAAGAGTCTGGACAAGAGACCGTTAGGGTGGTTGCTGGGGATTCGAGGACGAGGAGAGTACAAGAACTGAGGCTCTGAGTTACCCGAAAGAGAAGTGCGACATTGCGGAGGCGGCTCGACCATGGTCCTGGAGCTGGGTCATTGGAAGATCTGTGCTCGAAGATACATCCCTCGGAAGCGGTAACGACGGTGAGCGGTATCGGGCTCCGGCCGTAGGAACCACTACGGAGCGACGAGTAGAAGATAGCTCCGTGCCGGGCCGCGGTGACGGGGAGTGGAGACCTCCGCTGACGGCTACTGCTGCAGGGACAAGGAAGAGGCGGCGCCAACACGCATGACCAACCGTAGTTGACGCCCCCGGAGCGGAGAGTGATAACCGGAGGCGGGGTTTCTCACTACCGAGACCCAGGAAAGAAGCCTCGGTGTGGAGACTGATCGAGGGAGAGCCATCCAGGAAAGTGCATCCCCGGTCGCAGTCACCGGCGCAACGGTAGCTTTATACAGGTATTTACCACTGCACGTCCAGCACATAGTACACTCACTAATGGACACGGAACATTGAATTCACCCATTTGTGCCAGACTTCGGAATATGCTCCTAGGTTAAGCCCTCATCCCCTCCTAAATAATTCAGGGAGGCGGTAGTCTTTCTCAGCAGCTATTACTTGGCAGTAGAGACTGATACATTCCAATTAACATCCCCTTACTCTTCTCATTACCCAGCTAAAGGACAAATAAAAAGTGACCTTTTTGCCGGCAAACCTGATAGAGAGCTTGGCATTTTCCGAGATAGGAAAGGACGAACAGGGAGACGCTATACATTACTGAGTGTCGCAGAAGTCGCAATCTTCCCAACGCAATATCAACCCCTGTTCCACAAAGAACAATCGTTTACTCAATTCTTAGCCCGAAATACTAAATTACTTACCGTCACGGATTTACATCCATTGGAATATTAGGGACAGAGCAGAATCCCCGCAGCTACCTCCTCCCTTAATAAGGAATATAATCCCATAGGAATACAATAATACAGACAGTTTCCTTGGATTTTTAATGCAAGGAGTACCTAGAAAACCTGCGGAGATAGTTTAAAAGGGAGAAGATTGAAAAAAAAAACCCAGCCTTATAGACTTTATCCAATCAACCTGAGACTAAACAAGATAATTTAATACCAGCGTAGCAGTTGAATTGTGCACCAACGAAAGACAAGAGAGTACTCAGGGAATTTGGGACACATTTAATTTTGGTTAAAACAGTAGCTACATATATTGTTAACGGCAACCATAGTGGCCGATTGGTTAATTGATTTAGTGTAACTGTAATGGTTTGTTATCTTATATGTAAGATATTTTACACAATATTTTGTTATCTATTATTATAAAGTGAATGTCAAACACGTTTACCTAACCTTTTATGCCCTAGGGAGAGCAGATACAGCAAAGAGTTATAATAATCTCAGACAAGAGTTCCAGTACAAATAAATCTTATTTTGTTTAGCAACTTTATTGTGAACAGTTTAGATTGAGTTGTTTAGACTAATAATCCTACTATTGCAAATATCCACCTTTATATTCATTAGAAAGAACATTTATTATTAAAAATTTCTTATAACATTTCTTCACTGATTGATGGGAAATTCTTGAAATACCCCGGAAGTAGATCAGACCAAGAACAAACTGGAACATCGAAATAAAACAGGTAACGAGTAATTGGTAGTAAAATAGAAGTAGTAGCCGAAAAAGGACAACACAGATCTACGTGACCTAAGAGATACTGGTTATTACATTTTTGGCGTCTACGAACAGGATCTTTGTAAAATGTCGGCTCCACAAACTCCTATATCGACATCAGGCCGGAGGCACCTACCAGCGTCTCCGGGAAGAGGAAATTGGACTACCGCATCGGCATCACCTATCACCATGCAGTACTATTTCGGGGCACCATGGTTGCCGACATATGCTGGAAATGTTCGTTATGCGGGTTCAAGTACGCTTAAGGATTTCAAAGACAAGATGTATTCGATGTTTCGCCTATATCCTCTTAGCGAGAAACAGCGGATAGAGATCGTAATGGGACAACTGAAAGACCCTGCATTGCGTGAGGTGAAGGCTTGGGAGGATCATGAAAAAGAAACGGTAGAAGATATTTTCAAGAAGTTAACAAATAGTTTTGATGCTTAAACAGTAGCAGAATGGAAAAGTCGTCTTTATGCGAGAAAACAACATGCCAATGAATCCCTGCGAGAATTTGCCCTCGGCCTTCAAGAAGCGATGAAGGCAGTTAAAAACCTTGACGCCCGAGAGATCGAACAAGCCGATGAGACGTTGATTAACTTCTTCGTAGAAGGAGCACAAGGAGAAGCCGTTAGATCGCAATTGAGAATGTGGAGACGGCAACAACCAAATTGTTCGTTCTCTGAATTTAAAGAGGCCATCTTTCAGATCATGGGGCTAAATCAGAGCGACAGTGCGGAGGGCGATGCGTTTTCCGAAAAACTCGATGAGGAAAACCCCCAGGAAATCAAACTGTGCACTAAACTGGAAACTCTGATACAAAAAGGAACCGTTTCACAACAGGCCCAGGCTCCTTTGGGGAACGATCCTATAAGCATGCTAGGTAGTAAACTCACAGAACTTACGCTAAACCTGGCTCGGATGGATCAAAGGCTAGATGAACTGAGCCGTACGCAGAATGATAATCGGCAAAGAGAGTGGCGCCAAGGACGTGGTGGTAGGAATCGACCTCGTTGGGACATCCCCGGGGAATCAGGCCGAAGACCGACTGATCAGTTTGATCCTCAAAGAAGGCCGATTTGCCGAGGCTGCCAGAAAAGTGGACACATTGAGCGAAACTGTCCCAATGCTAATTTAAACAGAGAGACCCCGAGGCAAGGGACCGACCCTCGGGAGGAGACTCATTAACCGGTCCGTCGACACAAGGGTGGTGGCCCAGGTATGTCAGCGAATGTCCCCATTTGAAGATCTGGATTAATGGGGTTGAAATAACAGCTCTCTTAGATACGGGTTCGCAAGTGTCGACTATTCGGCTTACAGAGTTTCGTCAACATTGGGATGAGGCCGACATTGTAACCCCACCAACTACCTGGCTCCACCTATTAGCAAGCAACGGACAGCCAATTACTTATCAAGGCTATTGGGAACCCGACATGAGAATAGGCAAAGCCAAACTATTCAGACAAGGATGCCTCATTACCACCACCCATAATGAACATCTACCTCCGGTAATTTTGGGCATGAACATATTAAAAAATTGTCCAGATGAGTTAGTAGAAGCCCTTCGTGGTGAGTTGAGGATTGCAACTTCTACAGAAAGGAGAGTCTTGCAGCAGACAGTACGCTTGATCGAAAAACAGAAGTGTTTCGCCAACATGCGGGGAGAGGTCGGAAAGGCCCGAATTACTGATCAACATCCAGTCCTGTTAAATCCCCGGTCTGAACATGTAGTGTGGTGCAAGACCCGGATTGGCCCTCTGGGTAGAGACTACGAGGCCTTAATAGAACCCTGTGACTCTAGCGGGCAACAACCATTCGTAGTGGCCAGAACTTTGGCCAAAGTGAACTATGGCAGAATACCTGTACGGATGCTGAATCCACATAATTACACTATCCGGCTGTACAGGCATTGCCCAGTGGCAAGGGTACTGCAAGTAGATTTTCAGGATGTAGTGGTGCAGAACCTAACGACAGCTTCTCAAAGAACGATTTCAGAAGAACAACGGAAGAATAACGACGTGGTACCCTGGTGGGCTGATATCCAGATTGGTGACGAGAACACCCCAAATCACCAGATAGAAGGAGTCCTCCAGGTAGTGCGGCAACATGCCGGAGTATTCAGCCAATATCCGGCCGATTTCGGAAAGGCAGAAAGAGTGTTTCATCATATTTCTACAGGGACGACCCCTCCGATTAAGGAACGACACCGACCTTTACCCCCGGCGATGTATCAACCGGTACGGAGTATGATAGCGGAAATTAAGGAAGCCGGTGTTATCCGGGAAAGTCATAGCCCATGGGCGGCCCCGGTAGTGATAGTAAAAAAAAGGGATGGAAGTCTTCGTTTCTGTGTCGATTATCGTAAACTAAATGCCGCAACACACAAAGACGCATATCCACTCCCGCGAATCGAAGAGTCCTTAACGGCCTTGAAAACGGCTGCCTTTTTCTCAACATTAGATCTCACCAGCGGGTACTGGCAAATCCAAATGGCTCCTGAAGATAGAGAGAAGACCGCTTTCACGACCCCGATGGGTTTGTTTGAATTTGACAGGATGCCGTTTGGACTCTGCAATGCTCCAGCCACATTTCAACGACTAATGGAACATTGTCTTGGTCACCACAATTTTGAGACAGTCCTATTATACCTCGATGATGTGATCATTTTCTCCAAGAGTTATGAAGAACAATTACGGCATCTGGAGGAGGTATTCAAATTATTGGCCCGGGCCGGACTGAAACTCAAACCGGCGAAATGCCATTTACTCAAGCCCAAAGTGCGATACCTCGGTCACGTGGTTAGCGCCGAAGGAGTAAGACCGGACCTGGAGAAGATTAACGTCGTGCAAAATTGGCCCACACCAAAAACGGTTAGGGACATCCGAAGTTTTCTTGGATTTGTTGGCTACTACCGACGTTTTGTTGTAAATTTTGCCAAAGTAGCAGCACCATTACATGAGCTTCTAAGGGGCAAGACAGGCATTGAAAGACGAGGCGCATCTTCCGTTGATTAGAGGCCGGAACATCAACAAGCTTTTAATCAATTGAAGATTGCATTAACCGAAGCTCCCGTACTTGCCTATCCTGACTATGATAAACCATTCGAAGTGTACACGGATGCCAGTCACCGTGGGTTAGGAGCTGTCTTGTCACAAAGGCAAGATGGTCGGGAGAGAGTCATTGCCTACGCGAGTAGAGGTCTCCGCAAGACAGAGCGTAATAGCGAAAATTATAGTACTTTCAAATTAGAATTGCTTGCGCTCGTCTGGGCGATTACAGAAAAGTTCAAAGATTATTTGGCTGCCGCACCGTTTATTATCATGACAGATAATAATCCATTAGCTCATCTATCCAATGCACGGCTCGGGGCCCTGGAGCAGAGATGGGTATCTCGACTTGCCAACTTCAATTACACGGTATCATACAGAAGCGGGAAATCCAATGGCAATGCGGATGCTCTATCCCGCCTACCCACTACAGAGCTTGCCGAAGAAATTAATGATGTGAATGAAGACATTGAGACTCCTGTATTTAAATGCCGTAGAACCGAGGAGACAGTTATTTCAGGTCCGGTAATCGTCTCGGACAAACCATTGGGTGAGGAACACTTGTACAACACACCCATCGTCGATTGGACGGAAATCCAACAACAAAGTCACATATTGAAAGAACTCGGGAGAATGATACGACAGCAATATGGGTTGAATAAAACCCAACGAGAAAAGGCTGATGTAGAGCTAGTGAAGTTATTAAGACACTGTGATCATATTCAGTACAGACAGGGTCTCCTGGTACGTACTAGCCTCGATCCTAGTACCCATCAAAAAGTCAACCAGATTATCGTTCCTAGGGATCGGGCCAACATCTTATTAGACGCCTACCACAATAAATCCGGACACTTTGGCACACAAAAAACGGAGGCTATATTAAGAAAACTATACTTTTGGATAGGCATGAGGAGAGACGTCGAACAATGGTGTAGAGATTGCGTACCATGCAATCTCAAAAGACATCCTGACCTTAATCAAAGAGATCATCTTCATCCTATTAAAAGTTCTTATCCCCTACAGATAGTTGCCTTGGATCACGTAAAACTTGAACCCAGCAACAGCGGGTACCAGTATGCCTTGACTATGATCGATCATTATAGTAAATTTCTAGTGGTAGTGCCCGCCAAGGATACAACCGCAAAGACTACTACTGAGCTATTCTTAAAACATTTTGCCCGACCCTATGGATACCCCGACTGTATCCTGACAGATCCGGGCTCTGCGTTTGAATCTCAACTTTTCCATGAGTTTTGTTCTTACTACGGATGCCGAAAGTCGAGAACCACTGCTTACCACCCGCAAGGGAATGGACTATGTGAGCGGGCGAATCAGACCATTATCGGAATGCTAAGAAGTATGTCAAAAGAGGATCAAGCTAGGTGGCCGACTCTATTGCCAGAACTCGTTTACCTATACAATAACACCGAACACTGTTCCACAGGATTTACTCCTCATTATCTCCTGTTCGGCAGACTGGGTAAATTACCTCAGGATCTAGAATTGACACATCCAATAAATCATACTGAACACCCCAAAACAGACTGGGTCCGCGAACATCAACGGAGAATTAAAGCAGCTCATGCCATTGTAGAAAAGAGGATGGAGTTAGTACACCAGCGTCAGGAAAGGAATTACAACGCGCACAACCGATCCATACCTCTTAAAATAGGGGATTTAGTCTGGAGGAGAAGGAACCGTCGTTCTAGTAAGTTGGATCCTATGTGGGAAGTCCGTCCTTATGTAATAATCAGAGTACCGGACCGAGAACATTATACTTACGAGATCCGTCGCGATCCAGAGGGCTCAGTAAGTGTTGTATCCCGTGACCAAATTAAACTTTATACTGCAAGCACCACTGGAGAAAAGTCGGACATGTCCGAAATGGAAGAGTTGACAAGCTCAGAGTGCATCCCCTTAAATGATCCCGTTGAACTCTTGCTCTTTATAGGAAATTCAGCGACTCAATATTCGGACAGACGAGAAGTCACAGGCGCAGATGTGAACGAATCAACAAAGGTTAACAAAGTACCTGAACATACGGAAGATAAAACGAAAGGGGATATACCTATTTTATCAGTTAGAAAGTCAAAACGCTCCAACCAAGGTATGCTACCGTTGAGGTATCAAGACTAAAGTAGTTCCTTGGCCGGCTATTGCCCTGGGTTAATACACGGGGTGGAATGGGGTAACCCAGCCACACCATGTTCTCTATATCAGAATGTAGAGGCCACTTCAGCTGAGTGATAAACCAGTTGGAAACATCGTTAGGAATAAGATAGAAGAATGCGTATGGACACGCATATTTCCAGTAGGGAAGAATGTAACACCCTGTGAAAGCTTCTATGTAATGAATATATATATAGCAAATAAGGTATAGTTATAATGAAAAATACATGTTATACTGGATGTATTAGAAAAGAACATACATTGATATATGTAGATATATATATATATTGCCTCCCCAAGGGGTATTGGGGACTGTGTTTGCCTGCAAGCGCGTGAAGGAGGGACAGCACGCGACTTTAGTGTTGTGGGCCAGCTCGCGGGGAGCAGCCACGAGCTGGGTCGATCCGGGTAACCTAGGAGAGCCTATAAAGAGTATGGACAAGAGACCGTTAGGGCGGTTGCTGGGGATTCGAGGACGAGGAGAGTACAAGAACTGCGGCTCTGAGTTACCCGAAAGAGAAGTGCGACATTGCGGAGGTGGCTCGACCCTGGTCCTGGAGCTGGGTCATTGGAAGATCTGTGCTCGAAGATACATCCCTCGGAAGCGCTAACGGCGGTGAGCGGTATCGGGCTCCGGCCGTAGGAACCACTACGGAGCGACGAGTAGAAGATAGCTCCGTGCCGGGCCGCGGTGACGGGGAGTGGAGACCTCCGCTGACGGCTACTGCTGCAGGGACAAGGAAGAGGCGGCGCCAACACGCATGACCAACCGTAGTTGACGCCCCCAGGACGGAGAGTGATAGCCGGAGGCGGGGTTTCTCACTACCGAGACCCAGGAAAGAAGCCTCGGTGTGGAGACTGATCGAGGGAGAGCCATCCAGGAAAGTGCATCCCCGGTCGCAGTCACCGGCGCAACGGTAGCTTTATACAGGTATTTACCACTGCACCTCCAGCACATAGTACACTCACTAATGGACACGGAACATTGTATTCACCCATTTGTGCCAGACTTCGGAATATGCTCCTAGGTTAAGCCCTCATCCCCTCCTAAATAATTCAGGGAGGCGGTAGTCTTTCTCAGCAGCTATTACTTGGCAGTAGAGACTGATACATTCCAATTAACGTCCCCTTACTCTTCTCATTACCCAGCTAAAGGACAAATAAAAAGTGACCTTTTTGCCGGCAAACCTGATAGAGAGCTTGGCATTTTCCGAGATAGGAAAGGACGAACAGGGAGACGCTATACATTACTGAGTGTCGCAGTAGTCGCAATCTTCCCAACGCAATATCAACCCCTGTTCCACAAAGAACAATCGTTTACTCAATTCTTAGCCCGAAATACTAAATTACTTACCGTCACGGATTTACATCCATTAGAATATTAGGGACAGAGCAGAATCCCCGCAGCTACCTCCTCCCTTAATAAGGAATATAATCCCATAGGAATACAATAATACAGGCAGTTTCCTTGGATTTTTAATGCAAGGAGTACCTAGAAAACCTGCGGAGATAGTTTAAAAGGGAGAAGATTGAAAAAAAAAAAAAAAACAGCCTTATAGACTTTATCCAATCAACCTGAGACTAAACAAGATAATTTAATACCAGCGTAGCAGTTGAATTGTGCACCAACGAAAGACAAGAGAGTACTCAGGGAATTTGGGACACATTTAATTTTGGTTAAAACAGTAGCTACATATATAGTTAATTGCAACCATAGTGGCCGATTGGTTAATTGATTTCGTGTAACTGTAATGGTTTGTTATCTTATATGTAAGATATTTTACACAATATTTTGTTATCTATTATTATAAAGTGAATGTCAAACACGTTTACCTAACCTTTTATGCCCTAGGGAGAGCAGATACAGCAAAGAGTTATAATAATCTCAGACAAGAGTTCCAGTACAAATAAATCTTATTTTGTTTAGCAACTTTATTGTGAACAGTTTAGATTGAGTTGTTTAGACTAATAATCCTACTATTGCAAATATCCACCTTTATATTCATTAGAAAGAACATTTATTATTAAAAATTTCTTATAACATTTCTTCACTGATTGATGGGAAATTCTTGAAATACTCCGGAAGTAGATCAGACCAAGAACAAACTGGAACATCAAAATAAAACAGGTAACGAGTAATTGGTAGTAAAATAGAAGAAGTAGCCGAAAAAGGACAACACAGATCTACGTGACCTAAGAGATACTGGTTATTACATAGGTATAGCGGAATGTGCTATATATAATTTCACCTTTAATGTTGCAGTTATATACTGTAGGTTACAACTGGGGGTCTACAACAAGCAACACTGAACTGCAAACAGGTCATTAACTATACACAGTCTATGGGCAGCCTCACACCATGACAGCGCGTTCACTGTTCGGCTAATATAAATATAACCAATGCAATCTAATAATTCTTCTTGAAAAGACGCTAAATGAAGTCCAGATGTGGCGGTGCATGCAGGTTGCGGGAATCGCTCATTACTGCCCCTTCTATTGCTGGCTCCGGAGACAGTAATGAGAGGCAGCCCGGCGAGGCTGGTGCTATTTATTTTATATATAGACACATTGAGAGCTCTAACATTGGGAGTAATAATGCAGCAGCCGGTGTCCCGGCCTTTATTGAAGCGCATTTAATATAAGTTGGGGTGTTATACGGGGTGTACGCTCCTAGGTATTACAGCATCTGGTTTCTATATGTGTCCTGAGGATGGTAAACACATGCTCTACCTTCCAGCGAACCTTCCTCAGTGCTGCCATGCCGTGCAAGACAGAACGTGTGTTCCTGTGACCGCGGATGCTCTCAATCACATCAGACCATACTCAGTGTTTAATATAAAAGCTGCCGTGGGTTATTCATGGTTATCACCCCCCCTCCCTCCCGTGCACGTGTGTGCACGTGTGTGCACGTGTGTGTGCGGGGGGGGGGGGGGGGGCTGTCAGGGGGGGAATGGTGAACATGTGCTCACAAGAGATGAGCAGCTGAAAGAGGGTTATATTTAAAGTGACCATCTCCACTTCTATAAATCTACACTTTAGTAAATATTAGAGATGAGCGCCTGAAATTTTTCGGGTTTTGTGTTTTGGTTTTGGGTTCGGTTCCGCGGCCGTGTTTTGGGTTCGAACGCGTTTTGGCAAAACCTCACCGAATTTTTTTTGTCGGATTCGGGTGTGTTTTGGATTCGGGTGTTTTTTTCAAAAAACACTAAAAAACAGCTTAAATCATAGAATTTGGGGGTCATTTTGATCCCAAAGTATTATTAACCTCAAAAACCATAATTTACACTCATTTTCAGTCTATTCTGAATACCTCACACCTCACAATATTATTTTTAGTCCTAAAATTTGCACAGAGGTCGCTGTGTGAGTAAGATAAGCGACCCTAGTGGCCGACACAAACACCGGGCCCATCTAGGAGTGGCACTGCAGTGTCACGCAGGATGTCCCTTCCAAAAAACCCTCCCCAAACAGCACATGACGCAAAGAAAAAAAGAGGCGCAATGAGGTAGCTGTGTGAGTAAGATTAGCGACCCTAGTGGCCGACACAAACACCGGGCCCATCTAGGAGTGGCACTGCAGTGTCACGCAGGATGGCCCTTCCAAAAAACCCTCCCCAAACAGCACATGACGCAAAGAAAAAAAGAGGCGCAATGAGGTAGCTGTGTGAGTAAGATTAGCGACCCTAGTGGCCGACACAAACACCGGGCCCATCTAGGAGTGGCACTGCAGTGTCACGCAGGATGTCCCTTCCAAAAAACCCTCCCCAAACAGCACATGACGCAAAGAAAAAAAGAGGCGCAATGAGGTAGCTGTGTGAGTAAGATTAGCGACCCTAGTGGCCGACACAAACACCGGGCCCATCTAGGAGTGGCACTGCAGTGTCACGCAGGATGTCCCTTCCAAAAAACCCTCCCCAAACAGCACATGACGCAAAGAAAAAAAGAGGCGCAATGAGGTAGCTGACTGTGTGAGTAAGATTAGCGACCCTAGTGGCCGACACAAACACCGGGCCCATTTAGGAGTGGCACTGCAGTGTCACGCAGGATGTCCCTTCCAAAAAACCCTCCCCAATCAGCACATGATGCAAAGAAAAGAAAAAAGAGGTGCAAGATGGAATTGTCCTTGGGCCCTCCCACCCACCCTTATGTTGTATAAACAAAACAGGACATGCACACTTTAACCAACCCATCATTTCAGTGACAGGGTCTGCCACACGACTGTGACTGATATGACGGGTTGGTTTGGACCCCCCCCAAAAAAGAAGCAATTAATCTCTCCTTGCACAAACTGGCTCTACAGAGGCAAGATGTCCACCTCATCATCACCCTCCGATATATCACCGTGTACATCCCCCTCCTCACAGATTATCAATTCGTCCCCACTGGAATCCACCATCTCAGCTCCCTGTGTACTTTGTGGAGGCAATTGCTGCTGGTCAATGTCTCCGCGGAGGAATTGATTATAATTCATTTTAATGAACATCATCTTCTCCACATTTTCTGGATGTAACCTCGTACGCCGATTGCTGACAAGGTGAGCGGCGGCACTAAACACTCTTTCGGAGTACACACTTGTGGGAGGGCAACTTAGGTAGAATAAAGCCAGTTTGTGCAAGGGCCTCCAAATTGCCTCTTTTTCCTGCCAGTATAAGTACGGACTGTGTGACGTGCCTACTTGGATGCGGTCACTCATATAATCCTCCACCATTCTATCAATGTTGAGAGAATCATATGCAGTGACAGTAGACGACATGTCCGTAATCGTTGTCAGGTCCTTCAGTCCGGACCAGATGTCAGCATCAGCAGTCGCTCCAGACTGCCCTGCATCACCGCCAGCGGGTGGGCTCGGAATTCTGAGCCTTTTCCTCGCACCCCCAGTTGCGGGAGAATGTGAAGGAGGAGATGTTGACAGGTCGCGTTCCGCTTGACTTGACAATTTTGTCACCAGCAGGTCTTTCAACCCCAGCAGACTTGTGTCTGCCGGAAAGAGAGATCCAAGGTAGGCTTTAAATCTAGGATCGAGCACGGTGGCCAAAATGTAGTGCTCTGATTTCAACAGATTGACCACCCGTGAATCCTTGTTAAGTGAATTAAGGGCTCCATCCACAAGTCCCACATGCCTAGCGGAATCGCTCCGTGTTAGCTCCTCCTTCAATGTCTCCAGCTTCTTCTGCAAAAGCCTGATGAGGGGAATGACCTGACTCAGGCTGGCAGTGTCTGAACTGACTTCACGTGTGGCAAGTTCAAAGGGCATCAGAACCTTGCACAACGTTGAAATCATTCTCCACTGCGCTTGAGACAGGTGCATTCCACCTACTATATCGTGCTCAATTGTATAGGCTTGAATGGCCTTTTGCTGCTCCTCCAACCTCTGAAGCATATAGAGGGTTGAATTCCACCTCGTTACCACTTCTTGCTTCAGATGATGGCAGGGCAGGTTCAGTAGTTTTTGGTGGTGCTCCAGTCTTCTGTACGTGGTGCCTGTACGCCGAAAGTGTCCCGCAATTCTTCTGGCCACCGACAGCATCTCTTGCACGCCCCTGTCGTTTTTAAAAAAATTCTGCACCACCAAATTCAAGGTATGTGCAAAACATGGGACGTGCTGGAATTTGCCCATATTTAATGCACACACAATATTGCTGGCGTTGTCCGATGCCACAAATCCACAGGAGAGTCCAATTGGGGTAAGCCATTCCGCGATGATCTTCCTCAGTTGCCGTAAGAGGTTTTCAGCTGTGTGCGTATTCTGGAAAGCGGTGATACAAAGCGTAGCCTGCCTAGGAAAGAGTTGGCGTTTGCGAGATGCTGCTACTGGTGCCGCCGCTGCTGTTCTTGCGGCGGGAGTCCATACATCTACCCAGTGGGCTGTCACAGTCATATAGTCCTGACCCTGCCCTGCTCCACTTGTCCACATGTCCGTGGTTAAGTGGACATTGGGTACAGCTGCATTTTTTAGGACACTGGTGACTCTTTTTCTGAGGTCTGTGTACATTTTTGGTATCGCCTGCCTAGAGAAATGGAACCTAGATGGTATTTGGTACCGGGGACACAGTACCTCCAACAAGTCTCTAGTTGGCTCTGCAGTAATGATGGATACCGGAACCACGTTTCTCACCACCCAGGATGCCAAGGCCTCAGTTATCCGCTTTGCAGTAGGATGACTGCTGTGATATTTCATCTTCCTCGCAAAGGACTGTTGGACAGTCAATTGCTTGGTGGAAGTAGTAAAAGTGGTCTTACGACTTCCCCTCTGGGATGACCATCGACTCCCAGCAGCAACAACAGCAGCGCCAGCAGCAGTAGGCGTTACACGCAAGGATGCATCGGAGGAATCCCAGGCAGGAGAGGAATCGTCAGAATTGCCAGTGACATGGCCTGCAGGACTATTGGCATTCCTGGGGAAGGAGGAAATTGACACTGAGGGAGTTGGTGGGGTGGTTTGCGTGAGCTTGGTTACAAGAGGAAGGGATTTACTGGTCAGTGGACTGCTTCCGCTGTCACCCAAAGTTTTTGAACTTGTCACTGACTTATTATGAATGCGCTGCAGGTGACGTATAAGGGAGGATGTTCCGAGGTGGTTAACGTCCTTACCCCTACTTATTACAGCTTGACAAAGGGAACACACGGCTTGACACCTGTTGTCCGCATTTCTGGTGAAATACCTCCACACCGAAGAGCTGATTTTTTTGGTATTTTCACCTGGCATGTCAACGGCCATATTCCTCCCACGGACAACAGGTGTCTCCCCGGGTGCCTGACTTAAACAAACCACCTCACCATCAGAATCCTCCTGGTCAATTTCCTCCCCAGCGCCAGCAACACCCATATCCTCCTCATCCTGGTGTACTTCAACACTGACATCTTCAATCTGACTATCAGGAACTGGACTGCGGGTGCTCCTTCCAGCACTTGCAGGGGGCGTGCAAATGGTGGAAGGCGCATGCTCTTCACGTCCAGTGTTGGGAAGGTCAGGCATCGCAACCGACACAATTGGACTCTCCTTGTGGATTTGGGATTTCGAAGAATGCACAGTTCTTTGCTGTGCTGCTTTTGCCAGCTTGAGTCTTTTCATTTTTCTAGCGAGAGGCTGAGTGCTTCCATCCTCATGTGAAGCTGAACCACTAGCCATGAACATAGGCCAGGGCCTCAGCCGTTCCTTGCCACTCCGTGTCGTAAATGGCATATTGGCAAGTTTACGCTTCTCCTCCGACAATTTTATTTTAGGTTTTGGAGTCCTTTTTTTTCTGATATTTGGTGTTTTGGATTTGACATGCTCTGTACTATGACATTGGGCATCGGCCTTGGCAGACGACGTTGCTGGCATTTCATCGTCTCGGCCATGACTAGTGGCAGCAGCTTCAGCACGAGGTGGAAGTGGATCTTGATCTTTCCCTAATTTTGGAACCTCAACATTTTTGTTCTCCATATTTTAATAGGCACAACTAAAAGGCACCTCAGGTAAACAATGGAGATGGATACTAGTATACAATTATGGACTGCCTGCCGAGTGCAGACACAGAGGTAGCCACAGCCGTGAACTACCGTACTGTACTGTGTCTGCTGCTAATATAGACTGGTTGATAAAGAGATGTCTATGTAACTATGTATGTATAAAGAAGAAAGAAAAAAAAACCACGGTTAGGTGGTATACAATTATGGACGGACTGCCTGCCGAGTGCAGACACAGAGGTAGCCACAGCCGTGAACTACCGTACTGTACTGTGTCTGCTGCTAATAATATAGACTGGTTGATAAAGAGATGTCGTAGTAGTATGTATGTATAAAGAAGAAAGAAAAAAAAACCACGGTTAGGTGGTATACAATTATGGACGGACTGCCTGCCGAGTGCAGACACAGAGGTAGCCACAGCCGTGAACTACCGTACTGTACTGTGTCTGCTGCTAATATAGACTGGTTGATAAAGAGATGTCTATGTAACTATGTATGTATAAAGAAGAAAGAAAAAAAACCCACGGTTAGGTGGTATACAATTATGGACGGACTGCCTGCCGAGTGCAGACACAGAGGTAGCCACAGCCGTGAACTACCGTACTGTACTGTGTCTGCTGCTAATAATATAGACTGGTTGATAAAGAGATGTCGTAGTAGTATGTATGTATAAAGAAGAAAGAAAAAAAAACCACGGTTAGGTGGTATACAATTATGGACGGACTGCCTGCCGAGTGCAGACACAGAGGTAGCCACAGCCGTGAACTACCGTACTGTACTGTGTCTGCTGCTAATATAGACTGGTTGATAAAGAGATGTCTATGTAACTATGTATGTATAAAGAAGAAAGAAAAAAAAACCACGGTTAGGTGGTATACAATTATGGACGGACTGCCTGCCGAGTGCAGACACAGAGGTAGCCACAGCCGTGAACTACCGTACTGTACTGTGTCTGCTGCTAATATAGACTGGTTGATAAAGAGATGTCTATGTAACTATGTATGTATAAAGAAGAAAGAAAAAAAAACCACGGTTAGGTGGTATACAATTATGGACGGACTGCCTGCCGAGTGCAGACACAGAGGTAGCCACAGCCGTGAACTACCGTACTGTACTGTGTCTGCTGCTAATATAGACTGGTTGATAAAGAGATGTCTATGTAACTATGTATGTATAAAGAAGAAAGAAAAAAACCCACGGTTAGGTGGTATACAATTATGGACGGACTGCCTGCCGAGTGCAGACACAGAGGTAGCCACAGCCGTGAACTACCGTACTGTACTGTGTCTGCTGCTAATATAGACTGGTTGATAAAGAGATGTCTATGTAACTGTGTATGTATAAAGAAGAAAGAAAAAAAAACCACGGTTAGGTGGTATACAATTATGGACGGACTGCCTGCCGAGTGCAGACACAGAGGTAGCCACAGCCGTGAACTACCGTACTGTACTGTGTCTGCTGCTAATATAGACTGGTTGATAAAGAGATGTCTATGTAACTATGTATGTATAAAGAAGAAAGAAAAAAAAACCACGGTTAGGTGGTATACAATTATGGACGGACTGCCTGCCGAGTGCAGACACAGAGGTAGCCACAGCCGTGAACTACCGTACTGTGTCTGCTGCGACTGGATGATAAATGATATAAAAAATATATATATATCACTACTGCAGCCGGACAGGTATATATTATATATTATATAATGACGGACCTGCTGGACACTGTCTGTCAGCAGAATGAGTTTTATTTTTATAGAATAAAAAAAACAACAACACACAAGTGAAGTCACACGACGAGTGTTTAACTTTTTCAGGCAATCACAATATAAGTATACTACTAACTATACTGGTGGTCAGTGTGGTCAGGTCACTGGTCAGTCACACTGGCAGTGGCACTCCTGCAGCAAAAGTGTGCACTGTTTAATTTTAATATAATATTATGTACTCCTGGCTCCTGCTATAACCTATAACTGGCACTGCAGTGCTCCCCAGTCTCCCCCACAATTATAAGCTGTGTGAGCTGAGCAGTCAGACAGATATATAATATATATAGATGATGCAGCACACTGGGCTGAGCCTGAGCAGTGCACACAGATATGGTATGTGACTGAGTCACTGTGTGTATCGCTTTTTTCAGGCAGAGAACGGATATATTAAATAAACTGCACTGTCTGGTGGTCACTCACTAGTAAACTCTCTGCACTCTCTACACTTCAACAGTACTCCTCCTAGTCCTAAGCTCCAGTAAATCTCTCTCTCTTATAATCTAAATGGAGAGGACGCCAGCCACGTCCTCTCACTATCAATCTCAATGCACGTGTGAAAATGGCGGCGACGCGCGGCTCCTTATATAGAATCCGAGTCTCGCGAGAATCCGACAGCGTCATGATGACGTTCGGGCGCGCTCGGGTTAACCGAGCAAGGCGGGAGGATCCGAGTCTGCTCGGACCCGTGAAAAAAACCATGAAGTTCGGGCGGGTTCGGATTCAGAGAAACCGAACCCGCTCATCTCTAGTAAATATACCCCTTGGTGCAGGAGGAGGGTCAGGTTACATAGCCTTCACAGTATGATAATATATAGAGATGAGCGGGTTCCCTGAGAACCGAACCCTACCGGACTTCACCACCCGAGCCCGGCTCGGGTTTTCCCACTTGACTCAGAAACCAGAACGAGGCAAAACGTCATCATCCTGCTGTCGGATTCTCGCGGGGTTTGGATCCCATATAAGGAGCCGCGCGTCCCCGCCATTTGCACTCCGGAATTGGAGAGTGTAGAGAGAGGACGCGTCTCCATCCTCAGTGTCTGTGCGGGAGGGAAAGTGGGGTGGCGATTCCAGTGCTGTCTTGTGCTGCTCAGTCCAGTGTACTGTGCTACTGTGCCCTCTGACCTTCTATATCAGTGATAGGAGTGCTACTGTGCCCTCTGACCTTCTATATCAGTGATAGGAGTGCTACTGTGCCCTCTGACCTTCTATATCAGTGATAGGAGTGCTACTGTGCCCTCTGACCTTCTATATCAGTGATAGGAGTGCTACTGTGCCCTCTGACCTTCTATATCAGTGATAGCAGTGCTACTGTGCCCTCTGACCTTCTATATCAGTGATAGGAGTGCTACTGTGCCCTCTGACCTTCTATATCAGTGATAGCAGTGCTACTGTGCCCTCTGACCTTCTGTATCGGTGATAGCAGTGCTACTGTGCCCTCTGACCTTCTATATCAGTGATAGGAGTGCTACTGTGCCCTCTGACCTTCTATATCAGTGATAGCAGTGCTACTGTGCCCTCTGACCTTCTGTATCGGTGATAGCAGTGCTACTGTGCCCTCTGACCTTCTATATCAGTGATAGGAGTGCTACTGTGCCCTCTGACCTTCTATATCAGTGATAGGAGTGCTACTGTGCCCTCTGACCTTCTATATCAGTGATAGGAGTGCTACTGTGCCCTCTGACCTTCTATATCAGTGATAGCAGTGCTACTGTGCCCTCTGACCTTCTGTATCGGTGATAGCAGTGCTACTGTGCCCTCTGACCTTCTATATCAGTGATAGCAGTGCTACTGTGCCCTCTGACCTATATCAGTGATAGGAGTGCTACTGTGCCCTCTGGCCTTCTATATCAGTGATAGGAGTGCTACTGTGCCCTCTGACCTATATCAGTGATAGGAGTGCTACTGTGCCCTCTGACCTTCTATATCCGTGATAGCAGTGCTACTGTGCACTCTGACCTATATCAGTGATAGGAGTGCTACTGTGCCCTCTGACCTTCTGTATCGGTGATAGCAGTGCTACTGTGCCCTCTGACCTTCTATATCAGTGATAGCAGTGCTACTGTGCCCTCTGACCTTCTGTATCGGTGATATTCTCTCACCTACAGGTAATCAAAACAATTACTACAACTCTCAGCAGCTGCACAGTGATCTAGGATACTATACTCTGCAGTGTCTGTTTGCTTAGGTAATCTGGAGTTATTGTTTTGTGCAGAATTTAGCCTGTTTAATTGTTAGATATTTGGGGAATTTGGAATGTCCTCCTCCCATATCATTATTTGTTTGTTTTAGCTTTATTGCCCACCAGTGGGTGTTGGGCAATGGGTGGGGTTTTAATCAGTGAACCTATACCTTACACATGTTAATGTTAGTTCATATTAGAGTATACTTGGCTGATTAAGCCTGGCTGATTGATCCAGGGTGTAGGACTCGAAGGGAGGAGGCTCAAAGGGAGCAGATATATAATTTTAATATCAAAGCCTGGACTTAGCCTGGACTTAAACTGGACAAAAAACAGAAAGAAAACCTCAAACAACAACCGATGAACTACTTATCAATATCAACTGCATATGCAAATTTATCACCCACCAACTTTCACTCTGTGAACACTATGCAACCCATTTGCAGAAAAGAACATATGTAAGATCAAGTTTCCATCCATAATCAGGATCACAAAGATCTTCTTTGGGACAATTGTGAGTTCATCTTCTCATATACAACACTTGAAAAATCTAACAAAATTACCATTGCTTCTTAACCCTCTCACAATCCTTTCATTTCTTACAGCCCAAATACATTTCTGCACCCACTTTATCTACGCTTTTGACTCATTTCATACGAAATCTACACCCATTGAGACTACACTGCTTTTCTCACCTGCATTTCTGCAATTCTTCTGCTCGGATTCCCTTACACTCTCCTCTCCTACTTCCACTTTCCCTCAACCTATTTACCTACTTATCACTATGTCAAGGCTTTCTTATACTCCCCACATCACTCAGTGTCTACCTAATAATGTATCTTTATCCTTCCCCCCTAGTCTCCTACACCTCCTCCTCTGTCTCCCCTCCATCCCTCTGTTTCCTTCCCCCTCCTTTCCTGTTACCCCACTTTCATTTACCTCTGCCCCATGGTCCTGTTACCCCACAACTCAGCCCTGCTCCATCCCTCCCTTCCCTGTCACCTCCCCACACCCCCATCCACATCACACTGACCTCCCTCCCTGCCCACCTCCTGCAGTTTCCCCTCCTAGCTCAGGCACCCGCACCATCACTACTCTCTCATCATCCCAGCCCTCAAAGTTACTCCCACCTCATCGCTACAGCAACCCTGATAATTTCATTCACATCTCTCCCACAAACTCATACCCCCTATCCTGTGCCCTCTGGAATGCCAGATCTGTTTGTAACAAACTGGTCCCCACTCATGACCTTTTCATTTCCAACTCCCTACACCTACTAGCCATTACTGAAACTTGGATTATGCCCTCTGACACTACTTCTCCTGCTGCTCTCTCTGTTGGGGGCCTCACATTCACACACACACCCCGACCTGGGGGTCACCTTGGGGGTGGTGTTGGGGTCCTTTTACCTTCTAGTTACTCCTACCAACTCATACCACCAGAACCATCCCTTACATTCTCTACATTTGAGGTCCATACTATACGCCTCTTCCAACCAGTCCATTCTAGAGTAGCTGTCATTTACCGCCCCCCCTGGCACTGTTTCCAAATTCATCGACAACTTTGCTTCCTGTCTTCCTCCCTTCCTCTCTTCTGACATTCCCTCCATTATCCTAGGCGATTTCAACATCCCTATTGACATCCCCAAACAATCCCCTGCCTCTAAACTCCTTAACCTCACCTCTTCACTTGGTCTCTCCCAGTGGACCTCCTCACCCTCCCATGTGAATGGGAGCTCACTGGATCTGGTCTTCACTCACGGCTGTGATATTTCTGATTTTTCCAACTCCCCATTTCCCCTCTCTGACCACCACCTGCTCTCCTTTAACCTATCTCTCTCGACTTCCCCATCTCTACCTCCTAAGGCTACCATCACTAAGCTTAACATTGAAGCTATTGACACCACATTCCTTTCCTCCCTGTTTGAGTCACTTCTCTCTCCTATTCTCTCTCTCTCTCATGCCCTGAACAAGCCACTTCACCATACAATGCATCCCTTACTTCTGCTCTTGACTTCTGTTGCTCCACCAACCACTATTCACCCTTGCAAATTAACACCTCAACCCTGGCACACCAAATGCACCAGATATCTGCAAAAATGCTCACGTACGGCTGAGCGACACTGGAGGAAATCACGCTCTAAGGCAGACTTCCTCCATTTCAAACGTATGCTCTCATCCTTCAGTGCTGCCCTTTCTCTTGCAAAACAGTCATACTTCAAGAACCTTATCTCCTCCCAGTCTTCCAACCCCCGGCGCCTCTTTGCCACTCTCAACTCACTCCTCTGCCCACCTCCACCTCGTCTCCCTTCCTCACTCTCTGCTCTTGACTTTGCCACTTACTTCACATCCAAAATTGACTCCATACGTCAGGACATCACATCACACCAGTCCATCAGTAACCAGCTTTCTCCCATTCCTTACCAACCCTCCCCATCCCTCGCACCTACTCTGACATCTTTCTCCCATGCATCTGGAGAGGAAGTCATGGCCCTCATTCGTTCCTGTCCCCTCACCACCTCCCCACTTGACCCTATCCCATCCCGCCTCCTCCGCTACCTCTCTCCTTCTGCTTTTTCCCATCTTTCCCACCTTCTCAATCTATCCCTCTCATCAGGCACTGTCCCCTCTGCCTTCAAGCATGCACTCATCTCTCCTATTCTTAAAAAACCTACACTTGATCCAAACACTCTCTCCAACTACCGACCCATCTCTCTCCTCCCTTTTGCCTCCAAACTCCTTGAGCGTATTGTCTACAACCGCCTTACTTCCTTTCTTTCCTCACACTCACTGCTTGACCCATTCCAGTCTGGCTTCCGTCCTCTCCACTCCACTGAAACTGCCCTTACAAAAGTATGTAATGACCTCCATGCTGCTAAATCTAAGGGACACTACTCTATACTTATTCTACTTGATCTCTCTGCTGCTTTTGACACTGTGGACCATCCTACTGCAAATTCTTCACTCCATTGGTCTGCGTGACACTGCCCTCTCTTGGCTGTCCTCCTACCTTTCTGACCATTCTTTCTCTGTCTCCTCTCATGACTCCACCTCCCCCTCACTTCCACTAACTGTAGGGGTACCCCAAGGTTCTGTCCTTGGTCCTCTTCTCTTCTCTCTCTATACGTCCTCACTAGGTAAACTCATTAGTTCTTTTGGTTTCCAATATCATCTCTATGCTGATGACACCCAAATCTGTCTTTCCTCTCCAGACCTCTCCCCTGCTCTCCTCACTCGTATCTCCAACTGTCTCTCTGCTACCTCTTCCTGGATGTCCCAGCGCTTTCTTAAACTTAACATGTCTAAGACCGAGCTGATCATCTTCCCTCCCTCCCGCATAACCTCACCTCCTACAATCTCATTATCTATTGATGGCACTACTATCTACTCTAGCCCCCAAGTGCGCTGTCTTGGAGTAATCCTTGACTCCTCCCTCTCCTTCAAACCACACATTCAGCACCTCTCACAAACCTGCCATTTTCATCTAAAAAATATTTCCAGGATCAGACCCTTTCTGACCCAGGATGCTACTAAGACTCTTATCCACTCACTGGTCATCTCCAGACTGGACTACTGTAATCTGCTCCTGACTGGCATACCTGACAAATACCTCTCTCTACTCCAATCTATCCTCAATGCTGCTGCCCGGCTCATCTTCCTCACTAAACGCACTACGTCCACCTCTCCTCTCTTACTAGACCTTCACTGGCTCCCCTTCCCTTTCAGAATCCATTTCAAGCTTCTCACACTTGCTTACAAAGCCCTCACCCACTCCTCTCCCATCTACATCTCTGACCTTATCTCCCTTTACACTCCCACCCGTCATCTTCGCTCTGCTAATGCACACCGACTCTCCTGCCTACGGATTACTTCCTCACACTCCTACCTCCAAGATTTTTCACATGCTGCACCACTTCTCTGGAATTCCCTACCTCTCCCCCTCAGACTCTCCACCTCTCTACAAAACTTCAAACGGGCTCTCAAGACCCACTTCTTCACCAAACCCAGCCAAATCTCATTCTAACCCTCTGTTCTACGCTCTCTATGTACCCCATCTGTGTCACCCCTGTCTGTCTGTCTACCCCTCCCCTTTAGAATGTAAGCTCTCACGAGCAGGGCCCTCTTCCCTCATGTGCTTATCCTTTCTTACTTTAACAATCTTCAACTGCACCAAATCCATCAGTCTTCTGCCACCTGATACTTATTCCAGTGTCATCTGCTGATGTAACTATGTGTATTTACCCTGTACTTGTCCTATACTGTCATCAACTGTAAGTTGCTGTTTTCCTGTTTGATTATTTATGTACTCTGTAATTGGGCGCTGCGGAACCCTTGTGGCGCCATATAAATAAAGGATAATAATAATAATAATAATAATAATAATAAATAGGAGTGCTACTGTGCCCTCTGACCTTCTATATCAGTGATAGGAGTGCTACTGTGCCCTCTGACCTTCTGTATCATTGATTGGAGTGCTACTGTGCCCTCTGACCTTCTATATCAGTGATAGGAGTGCTACTGTGCCCTATGACCTTCCATATCAGTGATAGGAGTGCTACTGTGCCCTCTGACCTTCTATATCAGTGATAGGAGTGCTACTGTGCCCTTTGACCTTCCATATCAGTGATAGGAGTGCTACTGTGCCCTCTGACCTTCCATATCAGTGATAGGAGTGCTACTGTGCCCTCTGACCTTCTATATCAGTGATTGGAGTGCTAATGTGCCCTCTGACCTTCTATATCAGTGATTGGAGTGCTACTGTGCCCTCTGACCTTCTATATCGGTGATAGGAGTGCTACTGTGCCCTCTGACCTTCTATATCAGTGATTGGAGTGCTACTGTGCCCTCTGACCTTCTATATCGGTGATAGGAGTGCTACTGTGCCCTCTGACCTTCTATATCAGTGATTGGAGTGCTAATGTGCCCGCTGACCATCCATATCAGTGATAGGAGTGCTACTGTGCCCTCTGACCTTCTATATCGGTGATAGGAGTGCTACTGTGCCCTCTGACCTTCCATATCTACCACTGCACATGTTGCATCATTTCTGAGAGATTGGAAATAGTCAGTACCAAATGGGACCATTGCAATAATAACATAATTTAATATGTCGCATATAATGTAATAGACGTTACCAAATAATAACGTTACACATATTGCACACATTAACATAACAAATAAAATACCATGACTAGAAGAAGAACGCAATGACTGAGATAGGAGTGGAGAGGGTTAAACATCCACAGGCTGGGGAGGACTCTTTGGGGACATGTGACTATTCATCCAATAGGGATGCAGGGATTCAGGATCTAGCTGACTGATGTAGTTTTAGGCGTAAGGCTAGGGTTTTCTGTGCGCGTCCGAGCTGGCGGTTGCCGCTGTTCGGGCTCCGCTTGGAGTCCAAGGCAGGCGTGTGGCGGCTTCCGGCCGCCGGGTGAGCGCCTCACCGTGGAGGGGCGGCCAGAGCAGCGACGATGCCTCTCTGGGTGCCCGCAGGCGTGCGGAGCCTGGGGAGAGGTGCAGTAGGTCTGGTCGCAGCGGTTCCAGGAGTGATGCTCCTGTGGGGTCTGGCTGGATACTCTATAGCAGGGCTGGGGCAGTGAGGGATGGCGGCCATTTTAGTGAGGGGAGGCCTGGGACTGTTAATGCTGCTGTGACCAGCCGTTCCCCTCGTGACCTACATGACGCGGGGGCTGGGTGCACAGATTCCGTTTCTGTACCCCTTCCATCGGGGTGGTCGGGTTGTGGATGTAGGGGTCCACGAGTGCACTCGAGTCAGCGGGCTGGCGCCTCTGCTGGTCATTCGCCTTCTGCGTTTGACCCCTCTCAGTTGTCTGCAGCTTTTTACTCCATGGCAGCCGCTCTCGCTCCTTTAGTGTCGGTCATGGCGCCAACTGCGGGCGGTTCGGGCCGTAGGGGGCGGGGCTCTGGGGTTGCTGCTTTTAGGTCTAGTACAAGGGGGTATGGGTAGTTGGATAGACACAACTAAGGTCGACAGTCATTAGGTCAACCATGGAAGGTCGACATGCATTAGGTCGACAGGGACAATATGTCGACATGGTCATTAGGTTGACATGTGCTAGGTCGACAGGTCAAAAGGTCAACATGTTTTTTTTAAACTTTTTTTGGCGTAAAGTGACGGGGAACCCCAATTAGTGCACCGTGTCCCCTCGCATGGCTCGCTTCGCTCACCATGCTTTGGGCAAGGTACCTCATTACGCTACCGCTTCGCTCGGCACAGATTACCGTTCCAATCGTAGTCCACGTGGATCGTTAAGTATGAAAAAAAATCCAAAAAAGTTTTTTTCTTTTTTAAAACTCATGTTGACCTTTTGACCTGTCGACCTAGTACATGTTGACCTAAGGACTGTCAACCTAAGCTGTGTCGACCTAATGACTGTATCCCGTTCAAGGAATAGGACGCTCCCCGCTGTGTCGGTTTCTTCCCTGTTTCCCGGCTCTGGGGCTCCAGGGCCAGATTTGCCGTGTTGTTCAGATCTGGATGAGGACTCAGGTGAGCCACTGGACATCGAGGGTGATTCTGCATCTGCGGTTGGTCGGCCGGACGCATCAGGTGAGGAGTCCAGTGAGTCTGTCTTGGAACTGTCGAGCACTTCTTCCTCTTCTTTCTCTCGGGTCAGCTCCTCTTTCTCGTCTTCCTCTTCGCTGATATCTTCGGTCAGTAGCGCAGCGCAGACTCGCAAGCATGTGGCCAGATAGCACAGAAGGAAGTGGGCAAACGCGAGCACCGTGCCAAGCTCAAGAGGGCCTCTGAACTTTCTCGCAGGGAACAAAAACGGCGCAACCTGCAAGGTTTCGTCCATTGTGACTACACGGCCGTGTTGCGCAGGCTGCACAAGAGTTTCTGCAAGACAATTCAAAAAGGCATTTATGTGGATGTGTTCACTTTGACCGATGAGGCCAAGAAGAAGTTTAAGGCCGCTAGAGTGAAAGGTGGGATTGGCGTGGATCCTTGATGGTTATAGTTATGGTTTTCGGTTGCCAGGTCAGGGTGATGTTCATGTCGCTCTTATCGGATCCTGCAGTCGGCCCGGTCTTTTCCTGAAGTAGTACGCGACAAGGTGGAGAAGGAGATCCAGCTTGACCGCATGGCAGGTCCTTTTTCGTGCCCCCTGCTGGAGAATTTGGTTATTTCTCCGGTGGGCATTGTTCCGAAGAATGTCAGGGCATTCTGTTAACGACACCATTCCAACCAAGCATTGTTCGGTGGTCTACCAGTCCTTTGACGATGCTCTGGATATGGTCCGGGGCTATGGGCCTGGGGCCCTCATGGCTAAGACTGATGTTGAGTCGGCTTTTCATCTACTCCCGCTTCACCCTGATTCATTTAGGTTTATGGGCTTCCGCTTTGGGAACGAATACTTCATTGACAAGTGCGTGCCAATGGGGTGTTCTGTTTCCTGTGCCTTTTTTGAGAAGTTCAGCTCCTAATTGCATTTGTGCGTTGAGTTTTCGTCGGGGGGTCGGGGTCGTGCGTTGAGTTTTCGTCGGGGGGTCGGGGTCTCGCCCATTACTTAGATGATTTCCTTTGCGTTGGCCTGGCAGGTTCTGATCGTTGCTCAGAGCTCAATTGCAGTTTGCGGGCCTTGTTCATCATTTTGGCGTCCTGATCGCAGCTGAGAAGATGGAGGGCCCTGTGTCATGTTTGTCTTTTTTGGGGATACAAATTGACACCGTGGCGGGCTGCTGCAGCCTGCCTTGTGATAAAGTGGAAAAGTTGCGTGAGTGCACCCTGCAGTGTGTTGCGGCGTGTAAGGTTACGTTTTGGCAGGCCCAATCGCTTTTGGGCCTGCTGAATTTTGCCTGCAGAGTCATCCCAATAGGCAGACTCTTTTATCGTAGTGTTGGAGCGGGCTACGGCTGGAGTCGCCAGGTCCCATCACTTGATTAGATTATCTTCCGAGATAAAGCGGGCCGTTTGGGCTTAGTTTCTGGACGACATTAATGGTGTTAGTATCTGGTTGGCTCCTATGGTTGATAATTCTAGCTTGCAGTTATTCACGGACGCAGCAGGGTCTGTGGTTTTCGGCTGTTATCTACCTGGTTCCTGCTGCGCTGCTTCTTGGCTGTGGTGCTGGTTCGAGAGGGGTCTGACTAAAGATCTTTTGCTGTTGAAACTCTTTTCTATCATGGTGGCCGTGGAAGTTTGGGGCGGACAGTTGAGCGATCGCAGCATCCTGTTCAGATGCGATAATCTGGGCGTGGTGCACGCAATCAATAATCAGCGGGCCAAATCTTTGATGGTATTGCGCATTTTAGCTCAGTTGACACTGCAATGCTTACACTACAATCTGCTTTTTCGGGCGCAACATGTCCCAGGTGTGGATAATGGCGTGGCCGATGCGTTATCTTGGTGCCATTGGGAAAAGTTTCATGCGCTTGCGCCACTTGCTGATATTGTTTGGATTGTCTGCCCCTCTTATGTTTGGCAGGTGATAGAGCCAGATTGGTTAGCGGAGCATTCCATCACCCCGAGTACACTTCGGGAATATCGCCAGGCTTGGACGGAGTGGGTCTCGTTCTCTGAGGGGCTGGGGCTTTCAGGTAGGAGAGGGCATCGCCAGATGCTTTCTTTTATTTGGCAGCTCTATGTCTCTGGGAGATCCAGAGCGGTTGCCTCCCGTTACCTGGCCGGCATTTCCTTTTTCACAAAGCTTAAAGGGGCTCCCGATTTTACAAAGAGCTTTCTGATTACGAAAGTCATGAAAGGTTGGGCGCGGGTGGTCCATGACCCCCCGGATATCAGGCGTCCCATTGATGCGTCACTTCACCCCGCCATACTGGGTGCGGTTGAGAACATAGCCGACTCGACTTTTGAGTCCCTGCTGTTTCGTTTGGCTTTCTCTATGGCTTACCACGGTGCTTTTTGGGTTTCAGAGCTGGTTGCCCCCTCCAAAAGGTTGGATACAATTTTGCTTCGCTCGGACGTGCGGATTGACAATAGGTCACTGTGGTGTCGGATTCGGCGGTCTAAGACGGATCACATTTCTTGAGGGAAATGGGTTTCCTTGGGTCCCTCATTGTCCTTGAGCGTCTGCCCAGTGTCCCTGGCTGTTCATTCTGCCTCGGTCAGGCCTTCCTGGTTGTTGCATTATGATGGCTCGCCTTTAAATAAATATCAGTTTAGTTGGATGCTGCTGCGCTGCCTCGCCAGCATTGGCCTTTCCTCTCGCGAGTTTGGCACTCTTTCCTTTCGTATAGGTGCGGCTGTGTCGGTGGCAGAAGCGGGTTTGCCAATCGATGATATCAAAGTTTTGGGACGTTGGAGGTCTACCTGTTCTAAGCGTTATATTAGGCCTGATCTTTTGTGTTGATGTTTACAGTGGGTTACGTTGTTTATGTCATGTTCTGTTGTTGTGCTTGGTGTTTGTTTCCCCTGTCTATCCTACTCGGGGATTGGCTACTTACTGCTGCTGACTTGACGGACTTAATTTGGATTTCTTAATTCTAATTCGGCTAATTGGCTTCCATTATACGTCCCTCAGAAGGTTTTACATTTTATACTCCGGTCGAGTGTTATCTGTGTGCCCCGACAACCCTAAACCCCCCCTTTGTGTGTCTCTGTTGCTTCATATTGGCTGGAAGCTGGTCACCTATGTCACTGTGGTGTACTTCGTAAAATGTTTCTTTTGTCAGATTACATAGTTTAACGGTATGGTCTCAGTTTGCATGTCCATACTAACCTCTTTTTATTCTTTATCCCTTCCCTATAGGTTTGGTGGATGATAAATGCAAGGTCTGGGTGGTAGGTCACTCCTTTGTGTACTGGGCGGCTAGGTTTGTTGCCTCTGGTGAGGCGCCTGTCTTTCCTGGCTCTGATGAAGTGCGGTGGTTGGGTGTCAGAGGTATGCGGTGGCGTGCTTTGAAGGTGTTTCTGCTGGAGAATGTCTGGTGTCATGGATTGCCAAAGGTACTGGTGCTTCATTTAGGTGGCAACGACCTGGGGAAGATATCGCAATTGGAGTTGCATGGTGTGAACTTGGAGGATTTGGCACTCATTAAGAAGGCATGGCCTTCTTGCGTTTGTATATGGTCTTTTATAGTGCCCAGGTTGCGTTGGCGAGGTGCCATGGACTGTCGAGCAATAGATGAGGCCAGAATAAAGCTTAACTTGGCTGTGGCCAAGTGGGTGCTGAATGCTGGTGGTATGGTTGTGCCACATGAGAGAATCATCACTATCTTTTATGGCCTGATGGAGTGCACTTGGATAGGGAAGGTTTTTGTTTCTTCTTAGATTATCTTTTTGTTGGGGTGTCTTCGGTTCGTTGAGGTTGTGGTGGCAGGGTGAAGTTGCTGGGATCAGGAACTTCGCTTTGGTGGGAAAGAACGACCAGTTACTTGTTTTTAGGTCTTATCTGTTTTAATGATTATTTCGGGGTTTGGTTGGTGCGCTCACCTTTGTTGACTATATACATCTGCTGGATCACCCGGTTGGGGACAGCGACACCACCCGGACGGGTGGGTAGTCAAGGTGGAAGGTTGAGTGGATAATGTTAAGTTTTAAGGGTTTACTTTATACATGCACATGGTCATCTATCAGCCATTACGATGTTTATAGATCAATCAATTGTACTGACTAGATGTATACGATAGTCATAGATCATGTACCTATACATACCTCCCAACTCTTAGTATTGTAGAAGAGGGACTCCTCTGCGTGGTGAAGCTGCGCCTGCCTGAAAAAGGGGCGTGGCTTCATGGGAATGCCGCGACCACCTGCCACGCCTCCCATTTACGTCACTGAAGGGCATGCCCCCAGTCCCTCTGTCTCCTGTGAATAGACGCTGTGCGCATGCGGAGAGCAATGAGTGACAGGAGCCTCCAAACTGCTCCCCCCACCAGCCCCACCACCGGACACTGCGGCTTGCGGGTGTGACAGCAGGACAGTCCCAAAAAAACAGGACTGTCCTGAGAAAATTGGGACAGTTGGGAGGTATGCCTATATATGGTGAGAGATGGGGAATTCATACAAATAACATAATGTATCCATCATCAACCCATTTATCCTACATGTATATCTATGTGTGTGTTATATCACACTGTTACACTGTACACAAGACATGTTATTATCTTCTTCATCTTGACAGGGAGGATGGAAATGTGTATAGCAGCTGCGGGAAATGACCTCCTGACCAACCAGCCCTTTGCCCCAGAAACCATCCGGCAGCCATGTTGTTTGTTTAGATCCCACAGTAAGATATTGGTAGACTGTATAGGTGTTGATATAGGTGCCAGTGGTGTGTTATGGAGGTCAGCCCACATGATGAATCACCTGATCAGGTCTTTAGTGTATTAATCAGGCAGGTTGCAGAATACACAGGGTCAGTAGTGGTATGTACCAGTGGCGGAACTAGCGAGCGGTGGGCCCAGGCGCGACAAAATTGCTTTGCCCCCCCTACCCCCCTCACACATCCCATATCCAAGTCCACCCCCTCACCCCTGGAGAGGATCTGAGAGGAACTAGACATTTTAGCACTGTGTGCAAGAAACGGCATCAGAGCCCCACCCCTGCATGCAAAACAGGGGCAGTGCGCGCCGTAGGCGTGCGCAAAAATACATAGTGGCGTGGCTTCGTGGGGAAGGGGTGTGGCCACAAAATAATACCAATTCATAAAACGGTGCACAGTAGTCTCCATTATTCAAATTACGCCGCACAGTAGCACCACTACACCAGGTAGAGACCCTTTTACACCTTACGGCGGACATATTCCTCTTTTTACACATTACAGCAGACAGTGTCCCCCTCTTAACACATTACGGCAGACAGCGTCCTCTTTTTACACATTACGGCAGACAGCGTCCCCTTTTTACACATTACGGCAGACAGCGCCCCCCTTTTTACACATTAGGGCAGACAGCGTGCACTTTTTACACATAACGGCAGACAGCGTCCCCTTTTTACACATAACGGCAGACAGCGTGCCCTTGTTACACATAGCGGCAGACAGCGTACACTTTTTACACATAACGGCAGACAGCGTGCTCTTGTTAAACATAGCGGCAGACAGCGTACACTTTTGACACATAACGGCAGACAGCGTCCCCTTTTTACACATTACGGCAGACAGCGTGCCCCTTTTTACACATTACAGCAGGCAGATTCCCCCTTTTTACACATTACGGCAGGCAGATTCACCCTTTTTACACATTACGGCAGGCAGATTCCCCCTGTTTACACATAGCAGCAGGCAGTCCCCCCTTTTTACACATTGCGGCAGACAGCGTCCCCTTTTTACACATTGCGGCAGGCAGAGTCCCCCTTTTTACACATAGCGGCAGACAGCGTCCACTTTTTACACATTGCGGCAAGCAGATACCCCCTTTTTACACATTGCGGCAGGCAGATTCCCCCTTTTTACACATTGCGGCAGGCAGATTCCCCCTTTTACACATAGCGGCAGACAGCGTACACTTTTTACACATAACGGCAGAGAGCGTGCCCTTGTTAAACGTAGCGGCAGACAGCGCACACTTTTTACACATAACGGCAGACAGCGTCCCCTTTTTACACATTACGGCAGACAGCGTGCCCTTGTTACACATTACGGCAGACAGCGTCCCCCTTTTTACACATTACGGCAGGCAGATTCCCCCTTTTTACACATAGCGGCAGGCAGATTCCCCATTTTTACACATAGCGGCAGGCAGTCCCCCATTTTTACACATTGCGGCAGGCAGATTCCCCCTTTTTACACATAGCGGCAGGCAGTCCCCCATTTTTACACATTGCGGCAAGCAGATTCCCCCTTTTTACACATTGCGGCAGGCAGATTCCCCCTTTTACACATAGCGGCAGACAGCGTACACTTTTTACACATAACGGCAGACAGCGTGCCCTTGTTAAACGTAGCGGCAGACAGCGCACACTTTTTACACATAATGGCAGACAGCGTCCCCTTTTTACACATTACGGCAGACAGCGTGCCCTTGTTACACATTACGGCAGACAGCGTCCCCCTTTTTACACATAGCGGCAGGCAGATTCCCCCTTTTTACACATAGCGGCAGGCAGATTCCCTCTTTTTACACATAGCGGCAGGCAGTCCCCCATTTTTACACATTGCGGCAGGCAGATTCCCCCTTTTTACACATTGCGGCAGGCAGACTCCCCCTTTTTACACATTGCGGCAGGCAGATTCCCCCTTTTACACATTGCGGCAGGCAGATTCCCCCTGTTTACACATTGCGGCAGGCAGTCCCCCATTTTTACACATAGCGGCAGGCAGATTCCCCATTTTTACACATAGCGTCAGGCAGAAGAAAGAAAGAAAGAAAGAAAGAAAGAAAGAAAGAAAGAAAGAAAGAAAGAAAGAAAGAAAGAAAGAAAGAAAGAAAGAAAGAAAGAGAATTATACTTACCCTCTCCGGCGTCTCCGCTGGCTCAGGCTCCTCGGTGCAGCGTCAGATGATTCCCGGGCAGGAGAGAAGGAGGAGGAGGGAGGTGGAGGAGGGAGCCGCAGCAGCGCTGTGTTATTGGTGGAGGCGCTGCTGCTGCTGCCCCTCTGCTTCACTATAGGCTGTTCTCGGAAGACAGCCTATAGTGAAGCAGAGGGACAGCAGCAGCAGCGCCTCAACCAGTAATAAAGCGCTGCTGCGGCTCCCTCCTTCACCTCCCTCCTCCTCCTTGCCCCGTACCGCTGCTCCTCTCCTCTCTCCGGGCGGCTGTGCGCTGCGGGCAGCGGTTGCCCGCAGCGCACAGCGGCATGTAATGAGTCAGTTTGACTCATTACATGCTTTGGGCCCCTGGACAGAGGCGGGCCCCAGTGCAACGCACTGGTTGCACTGGCGGTAGTTCCGCCTCTGGTATGTACAAAAGGTACACAATGCAGCATACGGCATATCTAACAGATCCTGCCAGGAGCGTATGGGGGAAGGCAGATGGTACGGATAATAGGAAGCACACACCTGTATATATATATATATATATATATATGTGGTGGTGGCAGCCGGGTATGCACCCACATGAGGCGTGATGACACAGTAGAATATGCCCGGTCTCTTCTGTATCTCTTTGGAGACTGTAAGGGGCGCGTCCTTTACCATACCTACATTATCTCACAAAAGGTGCGGGAGACTCCCAATGATTTTGGTAGATCTCCCGCATTCCTCCCACTTCCTAGGACGAGGAAATAATGAGGGGAATCACGAGTCCATATAGAGGGGGCTGGGCTATAATGACAGCAGTTGCATCAGTTTAACTCCAGCCCTCCCCACGGTGTCACGATTCGTGGCATTCTGCCATGGTCAGGGCAAGGCCCAATGACCTGCGATCCCGGCCCTGCCCTCAGAGCAGTCAGCTACATCTCCTCTCTGGGCATCTCCTGTAGGGGGATATACCATGTAGACAAATGTTAGTAGTACAATGGGGTCAGAGGTCTCTCGGTGATGCGCCTCCGGCACTACGGTGTCCCGGCAGCATTGGGAATCAGGAGACTAAACTAGCAATAGACGCATCCGACACTGCTCAGGTGTCTTGTCATTGGTGAGAAGTGGAGGTGTGACCGGTGCTGTATGGGTGTGACCAGTGTGGTGTGGGTGTGGTCAGTGTGGTGTGGGTGAGGCCAGTGCTGTGTGGGTGTGGCCAGTGCTTGTGGATGTGGCCAGTGCTGTGTGGGTGTGGCCAGTGTGGTATGGGTGTGATCAGTGTGGTATGAGTGTGACCAGTGTGGTGTGGGTGTGGTCAGTGTGGTGTGGGTGTGATCAGTGTGTTGTGGGTGAGGCCATTGCTGTGTGGGTGTGGCCAGTGCTGTGTGGGTGTGGCCAGAGTCTTGTGCGCATGTACACCCCTAAACTATCAGCCCCAATGTTATTGTATATGCTGTATGATAAATTACAAAAAAATTGCATAATTTTGGCCCTCATTCCGAGTTGTTCGCTCGGTAGCTGCTTTTAGCAGCATTGCACACGCTAAGCCGCCGCCCTCTGGGAGTGTACCTTAGCTTAGCAGAATTGCGAACGAAAGATTAGCAGAATTGCGAATAGAAATTTCTTTGCAGTTTCTGAGTAGCGCAAGACTTACTCCTACACTGCGATCAGTTCAGTCAGTTTCGTTCCTGGTTTGACGTCACAAACACACCCAGCGTTCGCCCAGACACTCCCCCGTTTCTCCAGCCACTCCCGCGTTTTTCCCAGAAACGGCAGCGTTTTTCCGCACACACCCATAAAACGGCCAGTTTCCGCCCAGAAACACCCACTTCCTGTCAATCACACTCCGATCACCAGAACGATGAAAAAACCCCGTTATGCCGTGAGTAAAATACCTAACTTTTGAGTAAAATAACTACCCGCATGCGCAGTAAGCGACTAATCGCAATATAGCGAAACTCGGCAACGAGCGAACAACTCGGAATGAGGACCTTTGTGAGCAAAATAGAAATACATCAATGATGCTGGGCCTATTTAATGTCGAGGCCTGGATCAGTAGTCTCATCTGCTATATTGTTAATCTGGCCCTTCTGCCAAAAAATCCACAAATAATTTCGCTCATGAATATTATAAATCAACAGGAAAACAAGAAAAATGACATTTCAGATTTTAGGTACAGCTGGAAATGGCAGAAAGTAGGTTTAGTTACGCACAATGGGGGTAATTCCAAGTTGATCGCAGCAGGATTTTTTTTAGCAGTTGGGCAAAACCATGTGCACTGCAGGGGGGGGGGGGCAGATATAACATGTGCAGAGAGAGTTAGATTTGGGTGGGTTATTTTGTTTCTGTGCAGGGTAAATACTGGCTGCTTTATTTTTACACTGCAATTTAGATTGCAGATTGAACACACCACACCCAAATCTAACTCTCTGCACATGTTATATCTGCCTCCCCTGCAGTGCACATGGTTTTGCCCAACTGCTAAAAAAAATCCTGCTGCGATCAACTCAGAATTACCCCCAATAACCCGATGAAGAAGATTTTGAATCCCAAAAGGTGCAAAGTAACTTTTTTGTTTTTCAGTGAATCAGTAAAAGCAAATCATTTGTGTTGCTGGTAATACTGTGTTTCCTACACGTTTTGCTTAAACCTAAAAAAAATTGGAGATGAGAGAAAATTTTTGAAACTGTTCTGTTTAATATTTTCCTCATTCCGCATTTGGCCGTGAAGTTTTGTACATTTTGTTTGTGGAATTTGGCCTTAAGTGTCCTGAGCCTCACCCAAACCCCAGCAAACAGCAGAATGTATTAACTATTGTTATCCCAGCTCTATTCATAATATATTCTTTTTATTCAATTATTTGTGAATAGAGCGCAGAGCAGAGAAACACGAGAGCAGCATCAGATGCCCGGTCCTGCCACAAACTTGGGGGATTAGTAATTTTACCACAATGCTTCTCATCTCCCAGTCACACAATGACCTGGGGTCACATCTCTTCCACCAAATGTGTGTTTTATAACACTGCGGGATTTTATGCAGAGGACAATGGGTTCACAAGCACTACTGTATGCGTAGGCTACCATTAGAGATGTGCGCCACATCATTTTTGCTGGATTTGGATTTGAATTTGCCAAACTGCCGTGAACAAGAGCTAAAATCACATCATTTGGGCCTTTTTGTTCCTAGAGTAATATTAACCTCAACAACATTAATTTCCAGTCAATTTTGACCACCTCACAGCTCACAATATTGTTTTGACCAATATTGGCCAAAGGCTACTGCAAGCTGGCTGGTTACTAAGTGACAGAGCAGTGGCATAAACCCACGGCAGCTTATAACTCATCTATGAAACATTGCCACAGTGTACTGGGGTACAGTGCACAGAACAGTACAAACAATAGCTCTATATAATTTTTTTCTTTTTTGAACTCACTGCTCAGCTCAAACGATGTTGAGTCACAGGACTTTGAACAAATGGCACTTTGTTAAAGCGCACCAAACAGTACAAATTATATACATATAGATAGATAGATAGATAGATAGATAGAATTTTTCTATTTTTGAACTTGCTGCTCAGTTCAAACTGCATAGAATCACAGGGCTTATAGATAGATGCATGTGAACAGAGGGCCTAAATCAGATCTGATCGTAGATGTGCTAAATTTAGCACATCTACGATCATTTACTCTGACATGTGGGGGGGACGCCCAGCAGAGGGCTAGTCTGCCCCACATGTCAGGCCCTACCCCCCTGCACAGGTGCAAACGCATCGCACAGTGGCAATGCTTTTGCACCTGGTGAGTAGCTCCATGCCAATGCAGCTCCTGCGTGCTGACAGGCCGCTACTTGCAGCATCCCGGGTCACAGCGGCTGCGTGTGACCTCACGCAGCCGCTGCGGCCTGCCCCCCAATGGTCCAGAAATGCTTGTGTTGCCCGGAACGTGCCCCGCCAACGCTGTTCTAATGCCGTTGGCATGCCCTCTTCCGCCCCATGACCACTTCTGCCTGTCAATCAGGCAGAGGCGATTGCAGCCCTGAGATGTCGATTGCATGTCACTGGGCTCTCGGGGTGCGCACGCACTTTGCGTCCATTTCACATGCGCACTCCAGCAAGGCCTTCAGACTGCGATTGCTGCCGCTGCAGCGATCCAGTCTGAATTAGCCACAGAGTGCACTAGGGTAAAGTGCACCAAACAGTACAAACTATATATATATATACATATATATATATATATATATATATATATATATAAATATACACGTGTATATTTCTTATTTTTCGGTTTTTGACTTGCAGCTCGGTTCAAATTGTGTGGATCACAGGGTTTATAGATGCACGTGACCAAAGTGCACTAGGTTACAGCGGACCAAACAGTACACTTTACAGCAGAGTATAGAGCAGCATACAGCAGCATACCCCTATACACAGTCACTATACAGACCACAGCCACTTGTGAGTCTGGAGTCTTTGGACACAGCAGAGCCAATACAGCAGATTACATTGCAGCATACAGCATGCCCCCTATACATTTACTTGTACAGCGCAGCCACTTGTGAGTCTGGACACAGCACAGACAGTACAGCAGAGTACAGCACAGCAAACATCAGCGTGCAGCAGCTGATGTAAGTAACTGTGTATAGGGGGCACCCATATACACAGTTACCTATACAGCACAGCCACTTCTGAGTCTGGACACAGCACAGTCAGTACAGCAGAGTATAGAGCAGCACACAGCAGCGTGCAGCATGCCACCATACACAGTCACTATACAGACCACAGCCACTTGTGAGTCTGGACACAGCACAGTCAGTACAGCACAGTACACTTTACAGCAGAGTATAAAGCAGCATACAGCAGCATGCCACCATACACAGTCACTATACAGACCACAGCCACTTGTGAGTCTGGACACAGCACAGCCAGTATAGCACAGTACAGTGCAGCCATGGTGCCTTATATAAAATCCAAATCTCACCAGCTCTTGACACCTGGAGGATGGCATTTGGCCTCAACATTGGATCAGAGTCTGGCGGGAACACCTGAGAAGCAGCTCAGGTGGAGTTGGATCTCCATCGTTCCCTGGAATCCGGACTCTACTGACCATTATCACTGACCTGGTTTGGAAGTGTTGTGGACTCGGGGCTTCTTCCGGTGACCGGGAAGAGGAACCGCTACTGGGTCGCAGTAGAGATGGCTGGATGTAGGTCTTCCTCATACAGGATTAAGACGGTAGGCAGGAGGCACGGGTGAATGCTTGAAGGTCTCCTGAAAGACAAGACTTGTAAAGGGGTTTGATGAATTGATGGAGAGTACCAAAAGCTTACCGTGAGTGATGTTGGGGTGCTGGAGGCACTGAGGTACTAGAGGCACCGAAATGCTAAAGGTACTAAGGCACGGAGGTGCCGGAGGCACAGCGGTGCTGAGGCACAGAGGTGCTGGAGGCACGGAGGTATTGAGGCACGGAGGTGCCGGAGACACAGCGATGCTGAGGTACAGAGGTGCTGGAGGCACAGAGGTTCTGGAGGCACTGAGGTATTGAGGCACGGTGGTGCTGAGGGCATGGAGGTGCTGAGGCACGGAGATACTGGAAACACTGAGGTGCTGAGGCACGAAGGTGCTGGAAGCACGGAGACACTGGAGACACTGAGATGCTGAGGCACGGTGGTGCTGAGGCATGGAGGTGCTGAGGCACGGAGGTGCTGGAAGCATGGAGACGCTGAGGCACGGAGACACTGGAGACACTGAGGTGCTGAGGCACGGAGACACTGGAGACACTGAGGTGCTGAGGCACAGAGGTGCTGGAAGCACGGAGACACTGGAGACACTGAGATGCTGAGGCACGGAGACACTGAGGTGCTGAGGCACGGAGGTGCTGGAAGCACGGAGATACTGGAGACACTGAGATGCTGAGGCACGGTGGTGCTGAGGCACGGAGACACTGGAGACACTGAGGTGCTGAGGCACGGAGGTGCTGGAAGCACGGAGACACTGGAGACACTGAGGTGCTGAGGCACGGAGGTGCTGGAAGCATGGGACGCTGGAAGCACGGGAGCTCTGGAGATCACAAGTACAGTAGCAACGATGATACTCAGGCGCCGGAGCACTGCCCGGCGTCTGAATTTGTACTTCCCGCCAGGGCCTGATTGGGGGAAGCACTGATGACGTCACCCGCATCTCCCGTGGACGCCAGGCGCACACGCCGGACGGACGGAGCGCCGGACGCCGGGACCCGCCAGCGAGGACGGCCGCACGGAGACCCAGCGCGCCCGGAGGGGTAAGTATGGGGACCGCGGCGGCGTCGTGACAGTACCCCCTCCTCTAGGAGTGGCCCCTGGACACTTTCCTGGCTTCGTAGGATGTCTAGCATGGAAAATCCGGACTAGTCGAGGAGCCGAGACCTCAGAAGCCTTTATCCAACTTCTCTCCTCAGGACCATATCCTTTCCATTCCACCAAATATTGTAGATTATTGTGAAGGTAACGAGAGTCTAGAATAGTTTTGATCTCGAAGTCTGTTCCTGTTTCAGTCTCCACTGAGGTGGGGCCAGAGGCCTTTGAATGAAAACGATTAAGGACGAGAGGACGAAGAAGAGAAACATGGAAGGCATTAGGTATACGTAGGTGCGAAGGTAAACCCAGCTTGCAGACCACAGGATTCAGGACTTGTAGCACAGGGTAAGGACCGATGAATCTTGGAGCAAACTTCATGGTGGGCACCTTCAACCGGAGATTACGTGTGGACAGCCAAACCCTGTCACCAACCTTGTATTGAGGAGCGGCTCGCTGTTTCTTATCTGCGAAGAACTTGTACCGGACTGAAACCTTCTTAAGATTAGCATGAACCTTACTCCAAATTTGTCCGAAGTGTCGCAGAGTGGACGTTACAGCTGGAACCTCTTCTGTCGGAAGGCTTGGTAATTCTGGAACGCGTGGATGGAACCCGTAGTTGACGAAGAATGGAGATTCCCCAGTGGAAGAATGAAACGAATGATTATGGGCAAACTCCGCCCAAGGTACCAACTCCACCCAGTTGTCCTGTGAAGGGGAGAGATAAAGACGAAGGAAAGTCTCTAGATCTTTATTGACTCGTTCCGTTTGTCCATTCGTTTGGGGATGATAAGCGGATGAAAACTTAAGTTTAATCTGTAGAGTCGAACAGAGGGCTTTCCAAAACCTTGCGGTGAACTGTACCCCACGATTAGAGACTATTTCCTGTGGCAACCCATGCAACCGAAAATGTTCTTGGATGAACAGTAGAGCTAGTTTCGGAGCTGTCGGTAGACCAGTCAAAGGAACGAAGTGTGCCGCCATCTTCGAAAAACGGTCGACGATTACCCAAACGGTGTTGCAACCCTTGGAACTGGGCAAGTCAGTGATGAAGTCCATGGAAAAGTGAGTCCAGGGTCTCACAGTAATAGGCAAAGGACGAAGCAACCCAGCAGGAGGCAGGCGAGGAGATTTATGTTGTGTACACTGTGGACAAGAATTAACGTAATCCTGTACATCCTTCCTCATGGTGTTCCACCAGTAAGACCTTTTCAGAAACTTGTACATCTTCTGGGCACCGGAATGACCGGAAAACTTTGAATTATGGGCCCACTGTAATATTCTTGGCCGGAATCTAGCTGGTACGGACATTCTTCCAGGAGGAGGAGCTGGAGTAGTTAAAGCAGCGGAGACAGAAACTGGATTTAGAATTAAACTCCGCTCAAAAGATTCATCCTCGTCTGTGGAAACTTGTGAACGGGACAGCGCATCCGCTTTAATATTGAGAGTCCCGGCCCGGTACTTGATAACAAAAGAAAATCGGGTATAGAAAAGTGCCCATCTCGCTTGGCGAGGATTCAAGCATTGTGCGGATTTGATGTACAACAAATTTTTGTGATCCGTGTAAATGGTAAACACATGTTTAGCCCCTTCTAAGAGATATCTCCATTTTTCCAAGGCGGATTTAATTGCCAAAAGTTCCTGGTCTCCAATGGTGTAATTTCGTTCGGCCGGAGAGAATTTACGAGAGTGGAAGCCACACGGATGTAATTTCTTATCAGAGGAGTACTGAGAGAGAACGGCCCCAACCCCGACTGGAGATGCGTCAACCTCTAGGAAAAAAGGTTCATCGAAATTTGGTTGTTGGAGAACTGGAGCGGACATGAAAGCGAACTTCAAATGGGAAAAGGCCTCAATGGCTTCGGGAGGCCACAAACTCGGATTAGAGCCCTTTCTAGTCAGGGCAGTAATGGGCGCGACAATGGTGGAAAAACCTCTAACGAATTTCCTGTAGTAATTCGCAAAGCCCAGGAATCTTTGTATTGCTTTTAAAGAGAGAGGCTGAGTCCAGTCACGAATGGCAGAGAGCTCTCCGGATCCATGCGAAGCTCCGTCCCCGAGATGATATAACCGAGGAACGGAATTGATGTTACCTCAAAGGTACATTTGGAGAGCTTAGCATAGAGATGATTCTCTCGTAAACGGTGGAGCACTTCTTTGACTTCAGTCCTGTGTGCAACAAGATTTTTGGAAAAAATCAGTATGTCGTCCAAATATACCACAACACTCTGATATAACATGTCTCGGAAGATTTCGTTGACGAATCCCTGGAAAACAGCAGGAGCATTACTGAGACCGAACGGCATCACTAAGTATTCGTAATGCCCATCCCGGGTATTGAAGGCAGTCTTCCATTCATCCCCTTCTCGGATGCGTATGAGATTATAAGCTCTCCTCAGGTCGAGTTTGGAGAAAACGTGGGCACCACGAACCCTATCAAATAATTCCGTGATTAGTGGCAAGGGGTATTTATTCTTGATAGTGATATCATTTAAGCCGCGGTAGTCGATACATGGTCTCAACCCCCCGTCCTTCTTCTTCACGAAAAAGAAGCCCGCTCCAGCAGGGGAGGAAGAGGGGCGAATAAATCCCTTGAGCAGATTGGACTTAATATATTCCGACATAGCTTGAGTCTCGGGAAGTGACAGGGGATATGTGCGACCACGAGGTGGCGTCTTCCCTGGGACAAGGTCAATAGGGCAGTCCCAAGGCCTATGAGGTGGTAACAGATCAGCTGCTTGTTCCGAAAACACATCCTTGTACCCTTGATACGCCTCCGGAATATACTCTTCATTCGTCTTGGAAGAGACACAGAGCGGACAAACAGGAGTGAGACAATTAGCGTGACAAAAGGAACTCCAAGACAGAATTTGTGAAGACTTCCAGTCGATGTGGGGATTATGAATTTTTAGCCAAGGCATTCCAAGGACCAGATCGTGGTGCATTTCTGGAATCACCAAGAACTCCAGACTTTCTTGATGTAGAGCCCCGACCTGCAGCTTAACTGGCTCCATGCGCCACATTATGAGACCCTTGGAAATTCGAGTCCCGTTGATAGCCGTCAACGAAATAGGCCGCTCGATAGGCCGTAACTTTAAACCCATGCTTTGGACACAGGAGGAAGAAACGAAGTTCCCCGCAGCTCCGGAATCCAACAGGGCTTCACAAGACCTGGAGGCTGAATCAGTGACTAAAATTACAGGAAGAAAACAGTCCAAAATTGGAGAAGATTTTGTCGTAACCCCCAGCTTGACTCCTCCGGAACAAGCTAGGCCTGCCCGTTTCCCGGACGGGATTTACAAAACTTGAGAAAATGATCTGCGGCTCCACAGTAAAGGCAAAGTTTACCCTCACGACGACGCTGTTGTTCTTCCGGAGACAGTCGGGATCGGTTAATTTGCATGGGCTCGTCCGAGCTAGGTATAGCTACCAGTCTAGGAGTAGGATTCCGGAACCTGGAACGATCTGAACGGCTACGTTCTCTTCCACGCTCCTGCATCCGAAGATCCACTTTGACGCAAAGGGAAATCAACTCTTCTAATGGATTCGGCAGATCCCTTGTGACCAACTCATCTTTCAGCCGGTCGGAAAGACCGTTCCAGAAGGCAGCTCTCAGGGCATCATTATTCCAGCGTAATTCAGAGGCAATGGTCTGGAAATGAACCACGTACTGACCCACGGAACGGGAGCCCTGACGAACACGGAGCAAGTCGGAAGAAGCAGTGGTCATCCTGCCGGGTTTGTCGAAGATTCTTCGAAAGGACGTGATGAAGTTGGTGTAGTTGGAAACCACGGGATCAGATCGTTCCCACAAGGGAGACACCCAATCCAACTCTGATCCTTCAAGCAGGGAAATGATATACGCTACCTTAGAGCGATCCGTAGGGAAGTTATGAGAGAGCAGCTCGAAGTGCACCTCGCACTGATTTAAAAAACCACGGCAATTCTTTGGGTTCCCATTATAGCGGGAAGGAGTAGGAAGCTGAAGACGTGACCTGGTACCGGCCGGAGGTTGGACATTACTGGAAACAGCAACTGGAGCAGTTACGGGAGCTGGAGCCGGAATTGCGGAGGCTAAGGATGCTTGGATTTGATCCAATCGGCCGGACAGTTCCTGGAGATATTGCATCACTTGACCCTGTGTCGCCTCTTAAGACTGAACTCGGGAAGCCAAACTTTGGATGGCGCTCGACTCTGTGTTCCGATTCCCCGGGTCCATGTGTCCTGAGTATACTATCACTGACCTGGTTGGGAAGTGTTGTGGACTCGGGGCTTCTTCCGGTGACCGGGAAGAGGAACCGCTACTGGGTCGCAGTAGAGATGGCCGGATGTAGGTCTTCCTCATACAGGATTAAGACGGTAGGCAGGAGGCACGGGTGAATGCTTGAAGGTCTCCTGAAAGACAAGACTTGTAAAGGGGTTTGATGAATTGATGGAGAGTACCAAAAGCTTACAGTGAGTGATGTTGGGGTGCTGGAGGCACTGAGGTACTAGAGGCACCAAAATGCTAAAGGTACTGAGGCACGGAGGTGCCGGAGGCACAGCGGTGCTGAGTGCTGAGGCACAGAGGTGCTGGAGGCACGGAGGTATCGAGGCACGGAGGTATTGAGGCACGGAGGTGCCGGAGACACAGCGATGCTGAGTGCTGAGGAACAGAGGTGCTGGAGGCACAAAGGTGCTGGAGGCACAGAGGTGCTGGAGGCACTGAGGTATTGAGGCACGGTGGTGCTGAGGGCACGGAGGTGCTGAGGCACGGAGACACTGGAAACACTGAGATGCTGAGGCACGAAGGTGCTGGAAGCACGGAGACACTGGAGACACTGAGATGCTGAGGCACGGTGGTGCTGAGGCACGGAGGTGCTGGAAGCACGGAGACGCTGAGGCACGGAGGTGCTGAGGCACGGAGACACTGAGGTGCTGAGGCACGGAGGTGCTGAGGCACGGAGACACTGGAGACACTGAGGTGCTGAGGCACAGAGGTGCTGGAAGCACGGAGACACTGGAGACACTGAGATGCTGAGGCACGGTGGTGCTGAGGCACGGAGACACTGGAGACACTGAGGTGCTGAGGCACGGAGGTGCTGGAAGCACGGAGACACTGAGATGCTGAGGCACGGTGGTGCTGAGGCACGGAGACACTGAGGTGCTGAGGAACGGAGGTGCTGGAAGCACGGAGACACTGGAGACAATGAGGTGCTGAGGCACGGAGGTGCTGGAAGCATGGGACGCTGGAAGCACGGGAGCTCTGGAGATCACAGGTACAGTAGCAACGATGATACTCAGGCGCCGGAGCACTGCCCGGCGTCTGAATTTGAACTTCCCGCCAGGGCCTGATTGGGGGAAGCACTGATGACGTCACCCGCACCTCCCGTGGAAGCCGGGCGCACACGCCGGCCGGACGGAGCGCCAGACGCCGGGACCCGCCAGCGAGGACGGCCGCACGGAGACCCAGCGCGCCCGGAGGGGTAAGTATGGGGACCGCGGCGGCGTCGTGACAACCATAATATCCCCATAAACCAGTGCACTCATTAATTACACAGGTACTCCAGCTGCTTAAAACTAGTGATGTGCACCGACCCCATGTTGTAGTTCTGGGTTTGAATCTATATTAACTTCATGTTTTAGTTTTGCTAAAACCGCCGCCACGTGTTTTAGTTCTGAATTCTATTTTTAATCGATAAAAATTGCTTTTTGCTTTGTTCCTACAGTATTACTAACCTCATTAACACTCATTTCCAGTCAATTTTGACCACTTCACAGCTCACAATATTATTTTCATTCTGTTTATGCTTAAGGCTGCGTGCTGGTTACTAAGCAACAGAGCAGCGGCACAAACACACGGTAGTTTATAGCACACCTATGAAACATTGCCAAACAACAGTGGCAGAAATTCAAATTGGTGCAAGATGGAATAATCCTTGGGCCCTCGCACCCACCCTTATGTTGTATTTAAAAAGGACATGCACAGTAAAACAAACCAAGCACTTCATCAACAGGGACTGACACTTTTGTGGCTAAAGTGTTTAGTTTGCTTGGGCCCCCACAAAACATCTACCAATGGGCTTTATTCTTCTAAACTAACAGTGTTGTCAATGATCTCTACAGTGGCAAGATGTTATCATTATCATCCTCACTCTCATCAGTATTAACCACATCCACATACAATATTAATTCATCCCTGTTGGAAATCACCATTCCAGAAGTCTGTGATGTAATTGCCGGTAAAGGTCTTCCTCATGGAATTTGTAGTTCATTTTGATGAACATCATCTTTTCCACATTTTGAGGAAGTACCCTCCTATGACAATCCCTGACAAGGTTCCGGCTCTGTTGACAACGCTTTCTGAGTACACACTGGAGGGTGGGCAGCTTAAATAATGCAAAGCAAGTTTGTACAATGGCCTCCAAATTGCCTTTTTTTCTTTCCAGTAATCCAAGTGACTCTGTGATACAGTATGTCCATTTGTATGCTATCATTAAAATAATCCTCCACCATTCTTTGGATGTTGAGTTACGGTAGAGGTGTCACTAATTTTAGGCAATTCTTTTAGAGCAAACCAGATATCAAAATGTTGTGTTGATTCATCTGCATCACCACTGGGTCTCTTTGGAAGGCTAAATGTTTCCTGGCAACAGCAGTTGCTGGAGAAACTGAAAGAGGAGATGTCTTAAGATATGTACATATGTACCACTTTAGCTGACAACTTGCTCATTAGGGGCTCTTTGCACCTCTTAAGATCTGGGTCAGTTGGAAAGAAAGACACGATTTATGCAAAAATGTAGTGATCTGATTTCAAGATGTTGACAACCCTTGGAACCTAGCAAAGTTAATTTAGAACTTGATCTACAACTTAGTGGAATCTCCTCCTTCAATTTCTCAAGCTGTTTTTCCAAAATTCTAATTATAGGAATCACCTGACTCAAGATGGCAGTGTCTGAACTCACTTCACAGGTGACTACTTTGAATGGTTTCAGCACCTTGCACAACACGGAAAGTATTATCCACTGTGCTGGACTAAGGTACAGTATACTCCCCTTCCTTTCCCATATTACAATGTTATGGTTTGTTATATAGCTTTGGATGGCTATTGCTGTTCCTACATCTGCTGAAGCACATAAAGGGTGGAATTCCACCTTGTTACAACCTCTTTCTTTAGTTGGTAGGGGGCAAATTGAATTGTTCTTGCAGCCACTGCAAGGTTCCGGCTTTGCTGAAACGCAACATACTGTTGCTGAATGCTGGAAATGTCCCCAAATTTTTCGGGCCACAGACAGCATCTCCTGCACGCCCTTGTCATTTCTTAAAAAACTCTCTATTACCAAGTTGATTGTGTAAGCAAAACATAGGATGTATTTTGAATTCACCCAGTAGTAATGCTCTCACAATATTTGTGACATTATCAGAAATCAGAAATCCTGAGGGGAGTCCTAATTTGGTTAGCTATTTTGTAATGTCAGTGGTATGCCTTAGAGTGATACACAGAGTAGCCTGCCTCTGAATGATCTGGCGTTGTTTGTTAGATGCTGCAGCTGTTGAATGTAATTCACCCACCCAGTGGGATGTCACAGTCATGTAATCATTAGTTGCCCATTTCCGGCACTTGTCCACATATCTGTGATTAAGTGGACAGTGGGTACAATGGCATTTTGTAGGCCAATAATTAGGGTTTTTTATGTCCTAGTTCAGGCAAGGAATTGCTTTTCTAGTAAAATAGAACCATCATAGAATTTAGCGGGGACACAGGACCTTAACTGTCTAAAAACCACTGCAATAATGGTGGATATTGGGCCCAGATCTAATACTAAGCAAAGCCATTTTGGCATCAGTAATCCAGTTTGGGACAGCTGTCACTGTCTTACTTGCTTCCTCTTGCAAATTATAGTTTAACTGTCAATTGTTGTTTAAAACTTCTAGAAGTCTTCTTTTTCCCTTCTGGGATGAAGATCCACACCCAGCAGCAGCAGGCCTACCACTCGAGGATTCATCTGCAGAATCCTGGAATGGGGAGGAGTCACCTATCCTTATCAAATATTGAGAATATTGAGGATGAAGGTGTTGGCAGTGGAGATTGCAGGCGCTGGAATCTAGCTGAGAGTAGTGAGGTAGCTGATGTTATTTTTTAGCAGACGTTTCTGATTTTCCCCAAAACTTTCCATGAACTCGCCGCAAAGTACTTAAAAGGGAGGAGGTTCCTAGATAATTAAGGTCCTTACTTCTACTAACTGTGGATTGACAAATGCTACAGATGGCTGGACAACTATTTTCAGGATTTGGGCAAAAATAATTCCAGACATAAGAGATGAATTTTTTAATTGTATGCCCATGCATGACAATGGCCTACTTCTTATCATGGGCAAGGATTACTTCCACCAGTGCCTAACTTACACAAACAACATCCTCTCCATCAACATCAACATTGTATTATTAGCGCCGGTGTCAGCTTCACAAATCTCCCCTCATCTTGTTGCATCTTGCCACAGTGGCATCCTCAATTTCTATGTCGCCAGCTATTCTTGTGCTGCTCACCCCCACTTTGCATTGGGTGCAGAAATGGTGGAAAGGAAGCATCTTTACGAGTACGGTATCAGAAAGGTCAGCCTCACACACGACACTCGTGGACACAGGGGCATATTCATGATGACAAACTTGTGCAATGAGAATTTTTAGTTTTAAATTCTCATTGCATTCTCCTACAATTTTAAAATGTATCACTCCCGAAACACTGGACTTTTTGCGAAGTAATATTTCCTAGGGAAGTGATCATTTTACCCTCAGGCAGTTGCCTGCTGCCAGCACCTAATCTGTGCTCCCGGAGATGGCTGCTGCTCCACGCTCAGTGTAGCAGCGGCCCCACCGCACCCCCCGCTGCTGGCATCTACTCTGTGCTCCCAGGGCTGGCTGCTGCTGCACACGCCGTGTAGCAGTGCCCCCCACCCCACACCCCTCCGCTGCCAGCACCTACTCTGTGCTCCTGGGCCTGGCCACTGCTGCACGTTCGGTGTAGCAGCGGCCCTCCAGCACCCCCCAGTGCCGGCACCAACTCTGTGCTCCTGGGCCTGGCCACTGCTGCACACTCAGTGTAGTGGCGGCCCCACTGCACCCCCTGCTGCAGGCACTTACTATGTGCTCCCGGGGTTGGTCGCTGCTTCACATTCAGTGTAGCCCCCCCCACCTACTGCCGGCATGTGATTGGTGTCCCAGCTGCAGAGATCGCACTGCAGCTGCGGACACCCCCCTCAGCTGTACAAGCTGCTGTGTAAACGGCAGCTTGTGCACAGATTTGGGGGCTATTCACCATCACAAGATGAACATATTCTCAAACAAACTAAAAAATTAGCTTTTTAGGAGTTTGTTGAACGTCACAATTTCTACATCCCAGGGCGTGTAGAAATTGTGAGATTTTAAGGACGATGAATATGCCTGTGACAGGACGGTCCCGTATGAAAGCACTCGCCGCTTTCGCGTCCCGTCGGCTGCGCACAGAATGGAAGGTCAAGTCACACGAGGCCTGACCACATAGGGGATTCCCGCGTACCGTCAGTAACCGCCTGTTACTGACTCCACCCACTGCGTTGTGGGCAGGTTTATGCTGCCACCACCAAACTCCTAACCTGCCGTGGCGTTTGGAACCACGGTTCTGCTCTGTATGTGCCGATGCACTGCCTTACCACACCTGTGTGGTGTTGACGAATCCCCACTAGCCACTTGCTAGGCCTCTACCGGTAGCTGGCGGAAGGCGGAACTTGGAGACGTTAGGTGCTTCCCTGGACAGCCGGAGGACGGGGCTATGTTTGGCATAACCCTGTAGGTCACAAGATGAAGCAATCTTCTTGAGGCAATGATGTTTATTTGCTCAATAATAGCCTTTAAAAAGGCTCATCCCTATTGCTAGGGGCAACAGCATACAACAAGATGTTTCAGCAGAATAAAGATGGTACAATACAACTTCCATGGGGCAACTGCCCTCCTTTTATCCTACTCCAATACACATTACCACAGGGGGTAAGCCCGCCCTGTTGTGTACAACCAATCA